>NC_077227.1:75854987-76154987 GCF_027887165.1 Monodelphis domestica
GTTAGGGAAACTAAGGTTTATTGCCCCCCCCCTTGGGGACATCTAGGTGGTCCAGTGGATTGAGAGCCAGGCATACATATGGGAAGTCCTGGGTTCAAACGTGACCTCAGATATTTCCTAGTTGTGTGATGTTAGGCAAGGCATTTGACACACATTGCCTAGACCTTATCTCTGTTCTGCCTTGGAATCAATACATGGTATTAATTCTAAGATAGAAAGTAAAGGGTTTTTAAAAAATCCTACTTTGGTGGTATCATAAGCAAATTAGGAGAGCATGGAATATTTTATCTGTCATATCTGTGGAAAAGGGAAGAATTTATGACCAAAGAATATAGAGAACTTTATAGGATGTAAAATGAATAATTTTGATTATGTTAAATTTAAAAGGTTTTGCATAAATAAAACCAGTGCAGCCAAAATTAGAAGGAAAGCAGGAAATTGGGAGAAAATTTTTATAGCAAGTTTCTCTGCTAAAGGCATCATCTCTCAAATCAAAGAAGTGAGTCAAATTTATGAGAATAATAGTCATTCCCCAAATGATAATGGTCAAATGATATAAACAGGCAGTTTTCAGACAAAGAAATCACTATTAGAGATATGCAAATTAAAACACCTCCGAGATACTAATTGATTGGCTAACATGACAGAAAAGGAAAAGGACAAGTGCTAGAGAGGATGCAGAAAAATTGGGACATTAATTCTGTATTGGTAGAGTTGTGAACTGGTTCACCTCTTCTGGAGAATAATTTGTAACTCAGCCCAAAGGGCTATAAAACTATACATACCCATTTGACCCAGCAATTCCACTAGTAGGTCTGTATCCCAAAAATATTTTATTTTTTAAAGGAAAAGGATATTTATTTTTATTTATACCAGCTGTTTTTGTGGTAGCAAAAAATTGGTCATTGAGGGGATGCCCTTCAGTTGGGGAATAACTGAACAAGTTGTATATGATTGTAATGGAATAATATTGTGCTCTATAAGAACTGATGAGCATGATGGTTTGAGAAAAACCTGGAAAGATTTATGAGTTGATGCAAAGTGAGGAGAACCAGAACACTGTACATAGTAACAGCAATAGAGTACTATGATCAGTTGTGAATGACTTCACTTTTCTCAGAAATACAATAATACATGACTTTTTAAAAAAGAATTTAAGATGAAAAATGTTATCCATCTCCAGAGGAAGAATTGATAAAATCTGAACGCAGACCAAAACATACTTTTAAAAACTCTCTTCATTTTTCTTCTTGGTTTTTTTGGTCTGTTTTTCCTTTTACAACATGGCTAATATGGAAATATGTTTTGCATTATTGCACATTCATAATCTATATCAAATTGCTTGCCTTCTCCAAGAGGGGGAGGAGAAGAAAGGGAGAGGGAGAGAATTTAGAACTCAAAAAATTTAAAACGAATGTTAAAAATTATTTTTAGGTATAATTGGAAAAAATCAAATATACAGATTTAAAAACGAAATCTTACCTCAGACACTTATAACTATATGACCCTGGATCATAGGATAATAGACAGAGATGGAAAGGACATCAGTGGTCAAGTAATCTAATCTTCTCATTTTACAGATGAAGAATCTAGGGTTCATTCAAGATAAGTGACTTGACTGAGGTAAGTTAAATGAGTAGTAAGTTAGAATTTGGAATTTGAAGCCAAATCCAACTCTTTCCCCCCATCATTTCTTACTATGTCTCAATAATTTCTTATGAACAATTAAGGACAATTACTATGAGTCCTTTAGGCTATTTAAAATTTTTCTGTGAGGTTGAATAAATTTTTTCCAATACCTGATATATGCTTTTATAGGATAATGGGTTCCTCTTACCAAGTTGTGGAAACTTAAGACTTCCTAGAGACAACTATGAACAGGGGCAAACGAAGCAAGCCAAAGAAAAAATGATTTGTTTTGAGGGTTATCTCTAAGATTGGATCTGGTACATGTAAATGGAATCTTAGGTGCTAGGTCAAGGATTAATCAAAATAAGGACCTTTTGATTTAATCCAGAAAACATGTAAAAACACAAGTCAATTCTCTCTGAGGTCCAGAGACAAGGACATAAATAGGAAGCCCCTGGGTTGTCATGGTTTTTCTCCTGATATGGAAAGGAGTCATATTTAACTTCCCAAGACAATTGCATTAGTTGGAATGGAGCTAGTAGAAAAGTATCACATGAAGGAAGTTTACTTTTCTCCTACTGCTAAATTGGCATGACTCTACCCAAGTGAGTTGTCCTTTCTTACTTTTTTTTTTAAACCCTTACCTTCTGTCTTAGAATTAATACTGTTTATTAGTTCCAAGGAAGAAGAGTGGTAAGGACTAGGCATTGGGGGTTAAGTGACTTGCCCAGGGTCATGCAGCCAGAAAGTGTCTGAGGTCAGATTTGAACCTAGGACCTCCTGTCTCTAGCCCAGGCTCTCAATCCACTGAGCTACTCAGCTGCCCCCTGAGTTGCCATTTCTTCATCTGGTCTGGGGATCCAAACCACATAGTATGTTCAGGATAAGCAGTAATTCTGGTAGCAATAGTCTCAAGGTGTCCCAGGTTTTCCATCTTCTTGAAATCTCTGCCACGGTTGAATTTTCCCCAAGTGCCAGATTTCCAGTTATGGTTGTCTCTCTGGACCTCAGTTTCCCCATATGTAAAACTAAGGAATTAAGAAAGATGATATCCAAGGACTCATCTATTTAAAATGTTCTTTGATTCCAATAAAAGACCAATATGAGATTGTCTACTGAATTTTATAGTTCAGACCATAACTTCTCCCTTGCCCTCTTTCTGAGATTATATCATTCCAGAAGCTTTGACTTGCTCCATTTTCAATCTGGACTAGTTTGTCTCTCCTTTGGTAGCATGGTGGTGGTCTCCTACTCTCAGTGGCTCACCATATTGGCCACTCACCCAATTGTCTTGTTCAGAACTCCTAAGCTCAAGTGATCCACCACTCTTAACCTCCCCAGTAACAGGAGCTGGACAGAGCAGCAGTGCCAACTGAAAATAGGATGGTACAAACCTATGCATGTCTGGAGGACATGGGAAGGAGGCAGTGGAGAGACAGAGGTTGAAGTTAACTGAGAGGGAGTATGAGGGAGATGTTAGGTGGGTAATGTAGGAAAAGTCCCTTAGGATCTGGAAGAGATTTTGATCCAGAGGCAAATGGAGAAGTCCACTTTAGAGAGGAAGAGGCTTAGTTTACTCCTGTGAGACTGCAGAAATGAAAGGATAGAGACAGAGACTGATGATATGTTGAAGTAAACATTAGAAAATGGGCATATAAAGGCAAAAAAAGGTCCAGCACAGCTTCTGTGGAAGAATTATCAGAGCAGACTAGAGATAGAAAAACAGACAAAATAGTGGTGACCAGAGAAAAGGCAGTAATGACTACTTCATGGTAGAAGCAGATGGAGACCCTTCCAATTCTCTGTCTCTCTTATGCACACACACATACATGAAATAACATGTCAGCCATCACAGTCAAATTCATTCCCGCCAATTTCTGAATGAGCTACCCCAGGAGTTCTTTGGGGTCACCTGCATTTTAGGGGAGTGGAAATGTGGGGATAGTGATGTTTCATCATCCTTGGAAACCCCACACAGTAGCTTCATATCATGAAAAATGACTATTTGACTTTCTTCTACACAACCAGACCCAGGCATTCATATCCACACTTGGGCCCAGGGGCAGACTTTCAATAAAAACTGCCCGATAATGGACACATGGCTAACCCATAAATACATCTCCACCGATCTCTTACTAGGACATTCCTCACTGCTCCTTCCTCTTCAGAGGCAATATGTTGCAGTGGTAAGAACACTACAGCTGAGATAGAAAGACTTGGCTTTCAATTTGGGTTTGGCTCCAGATGTGCTGAAGTCAGCTTAAAAGGGCTTTCTTGAGCTGATTGTTAAATTTCTGGTAGAAGCGATTACAACTCAGAAATGAGCAAATGACACAAATCAAGACCTGATTGATTGTTTTGACAATTGAACCTGATGGAGAAAAAGTCAATAATACAAATTAAACATAAAATTATGTCATGTACATCCTCCCTTCCCCTGCTCCCAACCTCCAGAGAACCAGTTGTTCAACTTATCAGTGTGCCCTTGATTCTGCCTACATCTAAATATGTGCTCTTGATGGGTCTCAGTTTCCTCATCTGTAAAATGAGAGGTTTTAACTGGATGACTTTCCAGTTCTAAATTATGATCTTTGCAGAGGCAGCACTTTTACTTGACAGTCTGCTCAGTGTAATTCTTTGGTCTCAAACCTTTCTTGCAGGCTTCCCCAACCTCCATTCCAGTTATTGATGTGCTTGTTGCTGTGGACATGGTTTCTCTTTCAAACCGCAGCAGCTGCTCTGCTCCAGCTCCCAGATGGGACCACTATCCATCACTTGATTGTCTCCAATCAGGGAACCTGAACCCCAGAACAGCTTGTTTACTTCTAGGTCTTTCTCTCTCAGTAGCCAGAAGGAACCTTGTACCAGAAGTGAATCTCCTCTGTTATCTCTTACCATTCCAGTGAAGGAAGTCTTACTGCTGAGCTCCTGGCTTCTTGCTCCTTGCCATATGAAGGCAAGGGACAAAGATGAGAGGCTCCAGCCTGGCCCACAAGGAAGATGAGCTCTCTTTCCACTAGCAACACAAGAACCCTAATTTGCTATGGATTTTTGACTTCTCATTCACTAAGCACAACAAGTATTTAATGTATAATTAAGTACAAACCTATAAGAGGTCTATCTTAGTCTGGGAATGCTATGGTCCAAAGGGAGGGCCTGATTATGTACAGATACAGGGAGCACCTATAACACCTGTTTTGGCAAACTAATTTCTTGTTCTGCCAGACTGTGGATCCTTCTGTGGAGATGGGCAGGTGTTCTGGTTTTTCTCTGTAGGATATGTGCTCTGGCACCTTGCCAAAGGTGATTTACTTTTTGGTGATGAAGAAGCAACTCCTGCTTTGAGTTGCATTAAAAGTGACTGGTCAAAGAATCAAGAGGATCTCTCTCTCTCTCTCTCTCCTCTCTCTCTCTCTCTCCTCTCTCTCTCTCTCTCTCTCTCTCTCTCTCTCTCTCTCTCTCTCTCTCTCTCTCTCTCTCTCTCTCTCTCTCTCTCTCTCTCTCTCTCTCTCTCTCTCTCTCTCTCTCTCTCCCCTCCTCCTCCTCTCTATCCTTTCTTTTTCTTGTCCCATTTCTCTCTCCTTCTCTTTTTTCTTCTTTCTCTTCCCTCTTCCTTTTTCTTTCTTGTCCTACTTCTCTGTCTCTGTCTCTCTGTCTCTGTCTGTCTGTCTCTGCCTCTTTCTTGCCCCACTTCTATTTCTCTGTCTTTGTCTCTCTCCCATCTTTCATATATATCAAAGGGAGAGGGGGGGCATTTCTCTCCTCCCCCTGCCAATAGCTATAAGGACATGACCAAAAAAAACCCTTATACTTATCTAAGCAAATCTGAATACTGACCAACTTGTTCTGCTTTCTGTTTTCTACCATGCACCAGGCCAGTGACCACAGATCCTTCTTCACTATTGCTGGAAGTCCAAAAGAGAAAATGCTGGAAGAATCCCAAACGAGAGCCAGCTGTTCCTCCTCAGCAGCTCCTCTTATAATCCAGCAGTGAGTGGCTTTTCCTGATTCTGCGGCCAATCAGCTTCAATGCAACCTCATCACTGTCGACCAGTCAGGAGCTGTAGCATCATCTCAACAAGAGGCCAGAGCATACATCCCACAGAGAGGGACCAGAGCACATGCCTAGCAATATGGAAAGTGTCCCTGACCAACAGATTGGAGGGTTCCACAATCACTCTCATTACAAATGTAAAAGGAATTGCCAAAAGGATGTTAATTGTCAAGATGAATGGAATATTTAAAACCAAGAGACTGGACTATTTTATGACAGGCACACTAAGAGACTACCATGGGCATGCCAGAGAGAGACCTCATGTACAGTGAACCTACTTCGTAGAGATGAGTGGGAGAGGTTGTTCTTCCCATAACAGCAATAAAAGGACCCCCCCTACACACACACACACACACACACACACACACACACACACACATACACACTATTCACATTCTGTTGGACAGTCATGGGTACAAGGTTTCAGTTTCCCAGAAACAGGGAAACCCAGAGATCTATTGGGAGTCCAGGTAGAGAAAAATATGGAGATGGCTTGCTAGGGTATTTAGAAGAAACTCTGGAGCTAGAGGGAGAGGAAAGACAATGAGTGGTGCCTCCTCACTGAAGATGGAAATTGTCTATTGTTTATTTAACAAGGTACAAGGAGTTAGAGTAGATGTTGGGAAGAGTATGTCCTCTTTCCTTCATGGACTTTGTAAATGGAATATGGAAATGGATTTCCCTAAAATATTCCCTTATTTGATTCTCATAACAACCCTAGGAAATAGGTGCTATTATAATCTTCATTTTGAAGTTGAGAAAACTGAGGCAAACAGAGATTGAATGGCTTGCTCAAGGTTACCCAGCTAGTGACTGAGGCTGATTTTGAATTCAGGTCTTCCTGACTCCAGACCCAGAACTCTGTTGTGGGGGGGGGGGGGCAGCTAGGTGGCACAGTGGATAGAGTGCCAGGCCTGGAATTAGAAGGACTTGGGTTCAAATCTGACCCCAGGCATTTTCTTTCTGTGGGACCTTGAGCAAATTACTTGATCCTGCTTGCCTAGCCTTTGCCCTTCTGTCTTGTTTCTAACACAGAAAAGAAAAAACAACAACAACAACAAAACTTTATTGTGAATCTAATATGCCACCTAGATGTCTGAATTTGTATTTACATAATTTCATTTGATCAATGTAAGATTAAAATTAATACCCAATAACTCTAAGCATTATATTTATAAGATTTATTAATAATCACTTAAAGTAGAGGAAATAAAAAACAAAAGTAAAAGCCTGAGTAAAGAGAAGTTTTCCCAGCTGAGTTAGCAGGAGAAGAGAGCGAGAGGTGGCATTACAGAAACTTTATCTCCAAAATGTAAGGATGTAACGTGAGGATGAAAGTGGGATTCTGGAAATGAAGTCCTGGGGTACAAAATTCTAGTAACACAATCCCTCCTATGATTCCATTGGAAAATGAGCATGTAGAAATCTCACAGATCCAAATGTTTAGTTTACACATGGAATCAGAACACATCACCAACTTAATCTCTAAAGATCTTTAATTAGAGGTACATACAATATTGCAGTTTCTAAAAGGAAATCACAATAATTTGGGGATAAGAGATAAATTAAAAAAAAAGAGCAAAACCAATGATTGCTACATTTGACAAAAAGTCAATTTGGGGGCAGACCCCTTTGGCATAAGAGTATACATTCAAAATAAATGCCTTCAACCCCCACAGTTCAAATCACCACATCCCAAAGTTGACTCTGGATCTTTTGGTACAGTGTGAAGTTTCTGCAGGCATCTTCATGGTGCCTTCTCCAAACAGTTCACTTTATTGATTTGGGGAGGGAGGAAGTTTCTTATCCTAAAATTACTCTCAAAAGAATTTAAACTTTTCATTATAGGATAATAATATAATCCCCACCCTGAGAAGGGTGTTGACAAACACATGGATCATCCAGGGATACATGGCTGAGTTATGAAGTATATGAATCAATTGTCAAAAGAAATAAAAAACATCAAAAAATCCAAACAAAAGAGAAAAAATAACTTCTGGATGAAATATAAAATATCAAAGTCTTATATGTAAAAATTCTAAGTAAGAAAAAATAAAACTATAATAGATCCTTGAATCAGGACCCAATTAAAGTGGTTTATGTCCCACAAACCTATAGTAGAAATTATGCATTTAACCAATCAACAGCCAGGACTACAAAAAAATTGCCACACTATAAAAGACAGAAAAGGGACTAGATTTTGATGCAGACAGGAAATAGCATTCCTTGGTTTGATTATGCCTTTGCTCTGAGGGATAGAGGAGTCAGAATGGCAGGCAAAGTGAGGTACTTGGTAGAAATGTGGATCTGACAAAAGGGAATCCCTGCATCTGACTTTGCCCATAGCCACTTCCTCAAACTCCAAAATAAATTCAAGTCCCCTGTTTTGGCACAGAATCTCATCAATCCCACCAGGATTGGTTGGTCTCCTTGACCTGGTGCTTGTTGGCACTGTGCAGATTAATTTTGTGCTTCTTGGCACTATGCAGTGGCTCTTTTATGATCCCTTCTCCTGGAATCAGACACAATCATTAATAAAAGTCCCATAATATTAAACAATCAATGGCAGGATTCCATAGTCTAAAGCCTTGGGGTATGCATTGACATTAGGGCTAATGGACATTTTAAACTTACCCTAGTACAAAATCAAAAAAACACTAATACTGGTAACATGTGCTTCAAATACAAAAAAAAAAGAGAAAAAAGAAAACTCAAATACTCTATTGCACATAAAACGAAGAATAATAATAAAATTAAAAAAAATTTAAAAGTGTATAGTTCACAATCAGTGGCACATTGTTTTTGCCCAGGAGAGGCACAATACAAAGGTTCCTTACCCAAAAATGAGATCCATTTCCTTTTTAACTTGACCATGATCCATAGCATGAGTACACATAATTTTCACCAAATAACAGATTTATAAAACAGTAGTATAACAGGTAATGCACATTCAAAGAAATACCAAAATCCTCAAATTACAAGAGCCCATTTAGTGACAATAGCAAACAAATTCACTATCATTATGATTCACATGATTCTACAGTCACTTTCTGTGTGACATTTACAAAAAATATGAAACTCATGGATACTTGCCACAAGTTCTATAGATCTAGCCAATCTTTCAACCTTGGCTGAGATATTTTTAACAAAGTCTATTACTACCATCATTCCAAAATTTGGCAGAGGAGCCCAGAAAAAAAAAAAAACAAAACCAAAAACCTCTGTACTACTGATGAAGACCTTTTGGGTCTAAAATGTCACCAAGAAGCCAGATCATTCTAGTGGAAGGTGTGTTAAAAAAAAACAACAAAAGATAAAATGAGGGAAGTTTGTACCCCAAGGGAAGCTTGGACTTTCAGTATGGATAAGGGGAAAGAGAGGAGAAACTCCCACCTCAAAGCTGGGTTCAGGGGAGATAGCAGATGTAACTAGTTGGCTCAGAGAGAGGAGAGGGGGTTTGAAGATTTTCCCCCTTCTGCCTTCCCTCTTTAGCTAAAGCTTCTCTCCCCAATTTGCTCTTGTCCCTCTTGTCCCCCCTCCACTACTCGAGACCAAAAGGTCTCCCCTTGATCCATTCAGTCACACTCAGCTTGGGGAACAGATAACTTTTAATGTTAACTCAATCAGATAATACAAAAGGAATAACGGGCAGGGAAGAATGGGAAAAGGAAAGTGGGGAAAGGGGTCACTGTCTCTATATAAGCCCTTTTCCTCCCTCCTTGAGTTTGGGGGAACTCAGGCCTTGGCAGCCTGAGCCCCCTGAGAGGAAATCAGGTTGACTCACCCCTGGGCAACAGGAGCTGAGGTAAAAAGTCTGCTCAGGTTGCTCTTCAGAAAGTCCCTTCAATTGGGAAGTTTTGGGGGGAAAGATTTCCAATCACCAGCAGGAAAAATAGGTAACCCTCAGGAGAAAGTCTTTTTCCCAACTTCTCTCTTTGGCTTCTCAAGACTGAGAGAGCCTCACTGTTCTCCAAGCCAGAGACTACTTCTCCTCTGAATTTTACTCCTGGGACCCCTCCCCTGCCCAGGTGATCAATTTCACATATTCTTCAGTCTGGAACTTTTTCTCTAGTGCCAGCCTCTGTCACAAAGGGCAGAGTAAGTTAAAGAGTTACAAAAAACCCCCCCAAAAGCAAAAAATAAACCCAGTCTAGTGGTTACAAAGCCCCCTGGGAAAACCTTCCCACTTCCTGGATGAGATTATAACCCATTATGAGGTAACCAAGCCCCTTGGGAAACCTCCCTCTTCTGGTAAGAGACTGTAATAGCATAAAGGGCATTGTATTCTTTGATCTGCATTCCTATTCCAACAGTTCTTTCTCTGGAGGTGGATAGCATTCATTCTTTGTCACAAATCCCTCAGAACTGTCCTGGATTACTGTATTGCTAAGAGTAGCTAAGTCTATCACAATCAATCATTCCACAATATTGCTGTTACTGTGTATAGTGCTCTCCTAGTTCTGCCTACTTCACTCTGTATCAATTTCTGAAGATCTTTCCAGCTCTTTCTGAAATTATCCTGTTCATCTTTTCTTATAGCACAATGGTATTCCAACACCAACATGTGCCACAATTTGTTCAGCCATTCCCCAATTGATGAACATCCCTTCAATTTCTAATTCTTTGCTACCACAAAAAGAATAGTTATTAATATTTTTGTACAAGTAGGTCCTTTCCTCATTTTTGGCTCTCTTTGACATATAGACCTTAAAAACAATTTTAAATATTCATTTTATTTTTAAATTTTCAGTTTCAAATTCTCTCCCATCCTCTTTCCCTTCCTCCCCTTTCCCTTCCCTGAGACAGTAAAGAAGCTGATGTGTTTTTTTAATTGTATGTATTCAATCATGTAAAATAGTTTCCATATTAGTCATTTTGTGGAAAAGATCTTGAAAGAAAAGAAGAAAGTGAAATATAATTATGTTTTCATTTGTGTTCAGACTCCACCAGTTCTTTCTCTGCTGGCAGATGGCGTTTTTCATCAGAAGTCTTTTGGATTGTCTTAGATCACTGTATTGCTGAGAATAGCAAGGCTATTCACACTTGTTCATCAAACAAAATTGTTACTGGGTACAGTGTAGAACAGATTCTTAACCTAGTGTTCACAAATACTACCAGTGTGAGATTTCAGGGGGTTCCTGAATTTAGATGGGAAAAAAATTAAGTCTTTATTTTCACTAACCTTTAACTGAAATTTAGCATTTTTCTCAATGATTTTAAAACAATCTGAAAAGAAGTCCAGGGACATGGGTGGATTGATAAATGTTTAATAACCAGCTCGCTAGGAAGAATATATACACAACACATTTTAAAATTTAATTTGCATCATTAACATATTCTTCATTACTTTCTTAAGTCTAGCCAATAAACAAAAGAATAACCCAAGCTCTGATTTGTAGTTTTTGCTCATTTCCAAGGAATATGGGCTCACACTCCTGTAACTAGTTCTACCACAACCTTATAGGTTTCACTGGGGTACCAAAGGGCTCTGCAATGCTAAAAAGGTTTAGAGTCTTTGTCCTTCAGAAAACTGAGCTACAGTCATAACTGAGTTATGATTTGCCCAAGGACACAGTAAGTCAGGATTTCAAGTAGAGTTCTCTGACCTCTAATACAGAGTTCTTTCTTTTTTAAACGCTTACCTTCCAACTTAGAATCAATACTGTGCATTGGTCCAAGGCAGAAGAGCAGTAAAGACTAGACAATGGTAGTTAAGTGACTTGCCCAAGATCACAGAGGCAGGAAATGTCTAAGACCAGATTTGAGCTCAGGACTTCCCATCTCTAGACCTGGCTCTCAATTTACTGAACCATCAAGCTGTACCCCTACAGGACTATTTTCACTACACTTGTAGGTAGCCCTTAATGTGCATTATAATCACATTTCTCTTGTATGAAGATATTAAGGAAAGGGGCAACTATATTATGTTTGGCCCTTGGAAATGACCCTGGCCAAGTTCTTCGCACCTGGAAATCAACAAGTCATTGTGATAATCAGAAACAAATAGTTAATAGATGAAAGGAGACTTATGTGGTTAAAATGTAGGATTTGGGGAAAAAGTAGAACTAAGATTCATCTGGGAAGAAGGAAAGAGAATTGTACCTATTCTTTATTTGTGAGTCCTTTACGTGTTTTCAGTATATTCCAAAAGGTAGAATGGAGGCTTTTCTGTTCTGATTATAAGCATTGTGACTTTCAGAGTTTATATGATATCTGGCAATTCATAATCCATCTCTGTGGAAATCTAAATACAATTTATATGTAAAAAATTTTCCTGAGTAAATTCTGAATGAAGACAAAAAGAGGGAAAACTTTGAGAATATGTCCAAAAGTTGGGTCTCTCTAAACCTCAAGGCTCTAAGTTATGCAATTACACACAGACAGGATTTATGAGAAGAAAAAGAAGTATCTCTAAAAAGAGCTGAAGTTTTCATAAAATCCTCCTTCATTCTTGAGTTTCACAACCTGGACAGGGCAGCTTAAGGGTTTATATTCTTGTCCCCCTAAAAATGATCCCTTTATTTCCCCTTCTCTCTCCAACTCTTAATGCTGTGTGTTGTACTTTTATATCTCATAGTATCATAGAATTTAGGACTAGAAATGACCTTAGAAAGACCAACCCTTTAATTTGACAGATGAGTAAGTTGAGACCCAGTAACAAGCTGCCTGTGTATTGCCCCAGTACATGAGTTATTGTTGTTGCTATTTCAGTCTCATCTAAATCGCTGGGGCACCATTTAGGGTTTTCTTGGCAAAGATATTGAAGTGCTTTGCATTTTCTTTTCCAGCTCATTTTACAAATGAGGAAACTGAGGCAAATAGGGTTAAGTCACTTGCCCAGGGTCACTCAGCTAATAAGTATCTGAGGCCATATTTGAAGAGTCTTTTCTGACTCCAGACCTGGTGTTCTATCCACTGAGCTGGTGAATAAAATCCAGATCTTCTGACCCCAATTTTCTCTACAATTATAAGCTGATTTTGATGTACATTATAACTAAGTTTCACTTGTATAAAGATGTTAATAAATAAGGCACCCTGGGCCAGCTAGGTAGCACAGTGGATAGAGCACTAGGACTGAAGTTGGGAGGTCTTGGGTTCAAAACTGGTCTCAGATACTTCAGAGCTGTATGATCCTGGCCAAGTCACTTAATCCTTAATAAACCCTTGCCCTTCCACCTTAGATTTATAAGGAAGGAAGAAAGAAAGGAAGGAAGGAACCCTATACTACATGTTTTGCCCCTGGGAATGACCCTAGTCATGTTTTCACCTGATGATCAAGGCAGTCTGATGTAGCAACCAGAAACAAGCTGTTTAGAGATGAAGAAAAGACCTGGCATGGGTCATATGTAACACCTGCTGAAGTATACTTTTCCAGTGTTAAAGGAAATTCAATACGGAATCTGTATTTATTTAAGATTTCTATGCAGCCTACCTTCAGGAAGATTTGGACTGGCTTACAAGTTAAAACACTGCCCCAAATAAGACTTTCTGGGACTGTTAAAATGGAATAAAGATCATGAAAAGAAGGAAGGAGTGGGTGCTACCAGATCCCCGAGATGAGCAGACTAACAATTAGAACCTAGCATCAGCTCTAAGATTGGGGTTCTTAACCTTTATTATGTGTCATGGATCTCTTGGTCAGTCTAGGTCCAATATATAGACCCCTTCTCAAAAGAATGTTTTTAAAAGCATAAAATAAAATATATTGTTTTATAAAGGAAGAGAATTACATTGAAATACAGTTATCAATTTTCAAGTTATTTTGAAAAACTAAGTTAATGGGCTCTTCCCTGGTTAAGACATCCTGTTCTAAGTTCCTTTGCAGTTAAAGCAAAAAGGTGACACTTTAAGGCTCAGGACCATGGTCAGGAACTTCATTTTCTGATCAAAGGCATACACAGTCATTTTCAAAACCAAACTTTGCTCCCAGTCCGAAGTTATTTTTCCCAGGGATTCTTATAATGAAAATAATAAATTTGATATCAAGATATAAAAAGAAATGCCATTCAAGCAGAAATTCTTCTATTACTCCTTTATGAATGCAGAAGGTCATTCATAAGTCTTCAAAAGTATTTCATTTAAAGGTTCAGATAATATCAGCTGGAGACATTGCTTTCTGACCATTTCACTTATGACAGGAATAGGGCTCAGAGAATCTAGTTAAGATGACCATAAGACTGTGTATCTCAGACAAAAAGATATCCTAAGTGATTGGTTAACACTAGTTGTGTTAAAGGAATTTTCTCAATCTCTCCCTGTCTCTTTAAGAGGTAGGGGAGTAGGAATTGACAGATGTCTGTGAGAGAGGGCTGAAGATTCCGTTACCTAGGAGACAAAGAAGATATATAAAGAAGGATCACTAGAGAGCAGGAGGCATTTGGGAGAGAAGCTTTTAATCTTTGGACCTTGAGGGAGCAGGTTCTCTGTCTCTTGGGCTCTGACAGTTTTGACTACTGATAGTTGGGATAGAGAAAAATGGATTTAAGGAGTTCCTAGGTGATGAATGTTTATTTATTAGTATAGGTAGGTAGTTAGTGAATAAATTTCTAGGTAGAGTAGGTTAGATTAGGCTTGACCTGGCCAGACAGAACCTGTCCTTGAAGACAGAGTAGGGATTTTTTTTTTTTAGAAATTATAGTTAGGATTAGGAATTTAGGTATAGTCATAAGATATTAGAGCAGTAATCTCTTTCTTCCTTTCTATTTCCTATCTCTCTTTCTCAAATTAAACTATTTTATCAGACTGCTCCCCTCACTTTTGCCTAACTCCTACCAATTGTCTGACTCCTCCCTTACAGTTGCTACTAAATGGTTGGTAATTCACAGATATAACCTCTAACAAATACCTCTTTTAGGCAGATATTTTAAGGTAGTTAGGGATGAAGGTCTTACAGTTAGGAAGATCTTAGTTTGAATTCTATCTCAAACACTTATCAGGGTCACATGGTGACACTGGGAAAGTCACCTCAATTTCTTTATATGCAAAAAGACTATAACATTAGCATCTACCCTTTAGAGTTGCCATGAGGATCAAAAGAGAAACTATAGTTAAAGCATTTTTTCATTTTAAATCAAGTTATGATTTTATTTTTTATATTAATACACCAGAAAAAAATTATTTTATGTCGTGAAATATGCACTTGAAAATGGTAACCATCCTGACAATGCTCTGGTTTGCTCTATCAGGCTTACATGGATGGCCTTCTAGCCTTCTGAGCACAGTTTACAGACTTCCAAAGAGCCTGCATCTTCCGGTGGTTTTCAAAGAAAACCTGTACAGGCTGGTCCCCATGAAACACACAGAGCTAAAGAAAGAGTAGGACCTCTTGCTAAGGCCCCTCAGCTTTTTGTTAGTGTTACCCCCACTTTTTGTCTATTAGGGAATGACCAAAGTGCTACAAATAAGTGGGGAAATAATTCATTATAGGTATCAACATGCTAGTGAGGACCCACTCCCCAATCCTAGCCAGCTTAGCCTACTATCAGATTTAAATAACCAATTTCTTTGAATGATACTTCAGGAGAAGCCCACTACAATGTGGACCCTAACACCAAGGGTTTGGATTTACATTTATAACTGTAGTATAGGGAGACTCATCTTCCTACAGGTGAGCCTTGGCCCAGTAAGACAGTGGGACAAACTATCAGTTTTGTTATTGATACTCCCCAAACACACATGCGGCCAATTTTCAGCTCAGCTTTTCTCAATTGGAGAAGACCAATTATGTCCCAGTTTCTAATTATACCCATTCCATGAATCAATGTGATGCAGGGAGAAATGAGAAACAAGAAACCCAGATTTCCCCCCCTCCTTTTCCATCAACCTTGATCATTGAATAAGAGGAAATCAGCATGGTGGCATCACCCTGGGCTTGCGGTCCCTCACCAGCCTTGTCATGGATGCACAACACCTTGCCACTTTCCCTATGAGTTCTACCTCATGCCCCAGGTGCATTGATCATCTGGAGTCTGGTACAAGGGGTACATCATATAGCTAAAGCATTTTGGAAACCTTAAAACACTTTATAAATATTAGCCATTATTGAAGTGGGAGGCATGTGCTTTTAGGTTCTATATGTGTAGGACACAAAGCTGTCCTTCTATTGAGAAAGTTGACATGTAGTCTTCCCAAGACAGAAGGCCAACCCACCATAGCATGGGTGTGAACAACAGAGGTACCTTCAGGCAGAATCAAAATTTTCTTTCAGAAAAAAGTGCATCTCTAGATTTTTTAAAACCCTCTTCAACTCTCTGATTGAAATCCCAGAGTTCTGCACCAGATGATAAGGTATAGATCAACTTCATTTTGAAATTGACTGACCTTTCCATAAAAGAACCTCAATATTGTTGTTGTGGAATATCTGATTATTTTAGGAAGTACTAAGGGTAGCTAGGTAGTATAAAGGATAAAGCAGCAGGCGTGGAGATGAGAGGTCTTGGGTTCAGATGCTTTCTAACTCTGTGACCCTGGGCAAATCATTTAACCCTCATTACATAAATGTCTTTCTGATTCCTACTGTGTGTAGAACACGATTCCAGGGATTTGGTTAGATATATAATTTGGGTAAGACAATTAAGCCTTTGGATTTGAAATCAGTAGACTTGGGTTCAAATTCTCTTTTCTATTCAAAGAAATTCAGAAAACCCTTGTAACAAATATGCATAATCAAGAAAATCAGATTCTCCACTTTGAGCCCATAACTTATCTCTCTGGAACAGAGTTCCTTCATCCATCAGCTGAGGGAAGTTGGACTAGACTTCCAAAAAGAAATCCAAGATCCCTTCAAGCTCTAAAGCTATGATCCTGTGAATAATCATACCTCCCCCTCAATTTTCCTGTTTGGTAAGCTTAAATTTTTATATGCTGTTTCAGGTACCAGAAAAAGAGAAATTCAGGCAAAATTTGTCCATTCTGATGAATCATCAAAATCAGCAGCCGCCACCTTTGATTCAGTTTGGGGGAACAGAGACTGATTCTCTTATAGAAAGAGCAATCAGCCTTAACATGGAGACCTGCATGTCGGTGGCAGACAATTGATAATTCTTCAGACCCTGTAGAGAATCACTACAGCCAAACGTTATGGACATAGGAACGTTCTGTGGTAGAAAGAGGCAGCCTGGTATTTATTGTTTTGCAGGAGCAAAGAACTGAGGAACTAGATATTGACGTCTAATAATAGGGAATGACTAAATAAATTAGACTATACTAACTATAGTAGATGAATGATCATATAGTACATGAATTAAAATATAATAATGTAACAGACTATTAGTGAGCCATATGTTATGAAATGATTGGTTTCAGAGAAACTTGGGAAGATCTATATGAACTGATCCTGACTAGAGTGAGACAAATCAGGGGAACAACTTAAAGAATCACAACAATACAAAATAGGAAAAACAACTTTGAAAGACTTGAAAATTCTGATTAATGAAATGACCTACTAATTTCCAGAGAACTGATGATGAAGGATGCTACCCACCTCTTAGCAGAGGGATAATGGACTCAAGATACATAAGAAGACTATATTTTCAGCTAAAGAATTTGTTTTTCATTATGCATATTTGTTAGCCTTTTACATCCTTTCCTTTTTTCTTTTTCTTTTCAAATAAGTGGGCCAAAAAATAAAAGAAAAAAGAAGTATTGAGACATGAAAAAACCCCAAAAGAATCTAAATAGATTCCCAGGTAGAAGAGCAGTGAGGGCTAGGCATTTGGGTTTAAGTGACTTGCTCAGGGTCACACAGCTAGGAAATCTCTGAGGCTAAATATGAACCCAGGATTTCCCATTTCTAGGCCTGGTTCTCTAGCCCCCGAGTCACCTAACTGTCCCAAGATATTTCTTAATGTAAAGAAGGGCCACAAGGAAAGCCAAAAATAAGCACGGACAGGCAAGACAGCTATGGAAGTGGTTAGATTTATTATATAGTTTTAAATTCTACTATATGTGGAAAACACAATAGTATTTGCTAAATTCAGAATAAAAATTCATTTTTGAGAGAGGCAGATTGCTATACTATGTGAATGGCCAAAGGGAGTTTGGGATTATGGTCAATTCATTTAACCTCTCTGACTCATAATTTCCTCAGTCATCATCACCTCTACAAAGCTTTTCCTGATTCCCTGCTTATCCATTGGTCCTCAGATTACCAAATATTTACTTTTGTGTATGTGTATATGTGATACTCTTCTCCTGTATCACCTCCTATAGAATGTAAACTCCATGACAGTAAGACCATTATCATCTTTATGTTTGTATTCCTAGTGCCTGGCACAGTGGCTTTTATGTGATACAATAGGATAATAAGATTAAATTGGATCATATAGTTAATAATTTTTTTTTCTGAAATGAATGAGTAAAGTAGGAATAATACATGGATTTGCTCCTAATTGTTTTGTTGTTGGGAAAGTATTTCATGAATGGTAAAGTACTTTGTAAATGTGAGTTCTTTGAAGGAATATTTTGCAGCTGTCATCATAAGGTGACCCCCCCCCTCCTCCTCCTCCTCCTCCTCCTCCTCCTCCTTCTTCTTCTTCTTCTTCTTCTTCTTCTTCTTCTTCTTCTTCTTCTTCTTCTTCTTCTTCTTCTTCTTCTTCTTCTTCTTCTTCTTCTTCTTCTTCTTCTTCTTCTTCTTCTTCTTCTGCTTCTGCTTCTGCTTCTTCTGCTTTCTTCTTCTTCTTCCCTTCTATCTTAATATCAATTTTAAAGCAAAAGAGCAGTAAGGGCTAACTAATTCCCTATAGTCATTTGAACCTCCAACTTTCCTGCCTCAGGAGTAGAAACTCAGTTTGTTTGTTTTTTAAACTCTTACCTTCTGTCTTAGAATCAATACTATGTATTGGTTCTAAGGCAGAAGAGTGGTAAGGGCTAGGCAATGGGGGTTAAGAGACTTATCCAGGGTCACACAGTTAGGAAGTGTCTGAGGCAACACAATTTGAACCTAGGACCTCCCATTTCTAGGCCTGGCTCTCAATCCACTGAGCCACCTAGCAACTACCCTCCCCCCCCCCCCAGTTTCTTTTTTTTTTTAACTGTTTTTTGGTCAATTTTAAACATTATTCCTTACAAAAATCATTTTCTATTCCTCCCTCCCTTCTCCCCACCCCTTCCATAGCCAATGCGCAATTCCACTTGGTATTACATGTGTCCTTGATCAGAACCCATTTATTTCCATGTTGCTGGTGTTTGCACTAGGATGTTCATTCAGAGTCTACATCCCCAATCATATTCCCATCAACCCATGTGATCAAGCAGTTCTTTTTCTTCTGTGTTTCTACTCCCACAGTTTTCCCTCTGAATGTGGATAGTGTATTTTCTCATAGATCCCTCCAAATTGTTCAGGATCACTGCATTGCAACTAATGGAGAAGTCTGTTACATTCGATTGTAACACAGTGTATCAGTCTCTGTGTACAATGTTCTCCTGGTTCTGCTCCTCTCACTCTGCATCAATTCCTGGAGGTTGTTCCAGTTCCCTTGGAATTCCTCCAGTTTATTATTCCTTTGAGCACAATAGTATTCCATCACCAACATATACCACAATTTGTTCAGCCATTCCCCAATTGAAGGGCATCCCCTCGTTTTCCAGTTTTGGGCCACCACAAAGAGCGCAGCTATGAATATTCTTGTACAAGTCTTTTTCCTTATTATCTCTTTGGGGTACAAACCCAGCAGTGCTATGGCTGGATCAAAGGGCAGACAGTCTTTTAGCACCCTTTGGGCATAGTTCCAAATTGCCCTCCAGAATGGTTGGATCAATTCACAACTCCACCAGCAAAGCATTAATGTTCCAATTTTGCCATCCCCTCCAGCATTCATTACTTTCCTTTGCTGTCATGTTAGCCAATCTGCTAGGTGTGAGGTGATACCTCAGAGTACAAACCCAGTTTCTTAAGGCTTCCTAAATTCCTTTTCTATTAGCCACCTGAAAAACATTTAGCATCCTCAATCTGAAAGTTACTGGATTTATGCCTTCAAAGTAGGACCCCAAATCCAGACAAGCCCCACTTAACTGAGCACAGATGTGGACCTCTCCTTCCCTGTAGACCAGACTGCCTCCCCTGTGCAGATCTGGGGTACAGTTATGCCAGTGCCACAACTCACCCCTCCATTCTAAAGTTAGTTTTATTTCCCAGAAGAGGTGGTAGATTTTTCCCACCAACTTGCTTATCCCACCCAATATGCTATTCTCTCAAATTGAACCCAACAGACATAGGAAACAAGAAAGATAATGGATTCATTCTAAAGCCTGGGTTGCTTGAAATTCTAGAACTAAAGGTCTGGAAGAGCAGACTCCTGGGAATCATCACTGCTCACTCTTCAATGGATTTTTTGGTACACATCATTAATAAAAAAGGAAAACGTACCCACTCCGTGTATCTCAGTAAATAATGAAAGCTTTAAGGAAGGGGGAGGAAAGATGGGATATTCTCTCCACTCTTCCCCATCTCTGTCACCTGTGTTGACCTGTACTAAATAGGTAGTTTGGGAGTGAAGATGAGGGAAGCAACAATCACTCCCATCCCTATTACGAATGAGTAGACACCAGCTGAAAGCGTTCTTCTAATGCTAGACAAGCCCTGCCTAGGGTGAGCAGCGACTGGGACAGGATCCCTTCGCCAAGGCTTAGGGACAAGGGTATCCTAGCAACGCCTGATATTTGTATTTCCAGGCTAAGAACGAAACCAAGCTCTTTCGCTGCCTTTCCAGCGCCCTGGCTAAGAGAACTCTGGGAGTCCTTGGTTCCGGGGTGGGCCAGGAGTTGAGCTTCGCTGCAGCGGCCTGAGCTGAAGCTGACTATCCGTCCCATCAGTGCCCAGTATTTCCCGAGCACCTGCGCGGCGGGCTCTGTGAGAGCTTTGAAAAGCTCTCGCCCAACCCAGAGCGTAGGTTCGGAGCTCGGAGGCCGGTCTCTCTTCTTAGGGCTAAGGGCCCTAGAAGTTCGTGGGAAGGAGCCCTGAAAGTTCACTTTGGGGCCCCTGAGGATAAGGAACAATGGAAGGGAAGGAAGAGGATTTATAGAAAGTCCTTCAACCAGACCCCGCTGACTACTGATTCTAATCTAAAGTGATGAGGGGGGCCAAGCAGCCGGGCTCCCCACCCATTTCACCAGCGGAGAGGGCTTAAGGTCACTCCTGCTTTTTCCTTATCCTAGGCCCGTGCTCGCAGCTGGCCAGCACTGCTCCGCTCCTGCCCCTGCCCCTGCCCCTGCCCCTGCCTCTGGCTCTACCCCAGCTCCAGAGCACAGATGCCTGGGAGATTTGCTTTTAGCACTTAACCCTTTGCCTCTATTTCTTCTTAGTAGTGCGGGAAATAGAGCGAAGTCTATTGTTCACCTTCTAGGTGTATCTGAGCTGACTTTGGGAGTATTTGTTGTGAGCTGTCCTATCTAGTCCTGAGGCCCCGAATTTAGAAATGGCCACGGGGGGGGGGAAACATTTTAACCTTCGGTAGAGGGATAGAGAGCAGGCAGCAGCGGGGCTTTTAACCAAGTTTGGGTCTCTGAACTTGGATTGGGGGGAGGGGGAGGAAGAAAATCTTAATTTTCACTAACCTAAAAAAGAAACAGCATTTCGTTTGATTATTTAAAACATTTTCTTCTGAAAAGGGATCCAAAAGCTTCACTGGACTGCCAAAAAAAAAAATAAAAAAAGAAGAATTCAAGAGTGATTCACTAGAGAATGAGAGTCTGTCAGGGAAGATGTACAATGAGAAAACCTTTAAGGAAATTCTGTGCCTGATTTCACACCCCAAAAACATTAGGGAAAGATCCCAAGAAAAGGGGGCTAGCTAGGTCCTGTCCAGCCTGGGCCCAAACACAAAGAGAATGACAAAAAATAACCCGGAAATCTAATGAATGAATCCTAGGTCAATCTAAAGTCTCTTTGGTGGTCTAGTGGCTATCCACTATCCTGAGTGAAGCTGACTGTCCAGAATTGCTGTCATAAGACTTAGGTTTATCTTGCCTCTTGGGACACTATACTTCAGGTGTGAGACCATGCATGGGTAAGTCAGTCACTAAAGTCTTCTGGGCCTCAATTTCCTATTTTATAAAATGGAACTTGTAATGCTTTATCTCTCAAGGCTGCTTTGATGTTCAAATGAGATAATGTACATAAAATGTTTTATATATGTTACTACATGAGACCAAAGCCAGGCAGCTTTTGGGAAGAAAGCAAGAGAGAGTACGACCAGTATGAGTATGAAGAGATCCCAGTGGAGACTCAGAAAAAAATGAAGTTAGTTATTTAGAGAATTCCAGGGGAAACCTATGCCTGGTAATAGCTTGAGAAAACCCACCAGACAGTATGGTCTACTGAGTCTTGAAGAGTCAGATACAATTGAAAAGCAACAACAACAAAAAAATAATAGCTTTCATTACAATTACTCCATGAAGTTGGTCAGTCACAGGGCAAATATCACTAGAGCTGAGGGTCTGAGTGGTGAAGGAGGCTATTAAATGGACAAACCGGGACTCAAATCCAGGTCTTCTGGCTCTAAATTCTATGCAATTTGACTCCCCCTACTCTAGACCAAAACGTACTTAGAGCATTGACTTTATTGCAAAGTTCTCGAGTTCTTCTCAGGAGGTTGCAGATGTGAAATGTGCCTAAAACTCTTTCCCGTTTTAATTCGAATCCTCACCACCCCTTTTCTTCTTCTTAAAGGCCTTATCACAGATACTAGAACCCAGCCATCTGGCTCTGTAATGGGATGTGGGAAGAGAAGAATTCTGATTAAGGAAACTTTTTTTTGGGGGGGGGAGCAATCGGAGGACAGAAATTAGCATTTTTGTAACACATCCTCGTTGACTGACAATCTCCTGTGCAGCAATTTGAGGGCCCCTTGTCGGGCCACTACTTGAAGACATCCTTGTTGGGAGGTCTCCTACCCTCCAGTAGTATCCACCTTCCCCACTCATATCTTGCCAGCACGTGCCTTGAGCCATCCCCCCTCCCCCCAATCCATCTCTCTTAACCAGGCCCTAGCCACCTCAGAAGTGAAGGGGGGGGCGGGGCGGGAGATTTAGAGGGTGGCCTCATTAGGAAGGTGTGCTCTGCCCCGAGGTTGATGGATTGGGGGGGCGGGGTTGGAAGGTGTGGAGGGAGCTGCAGAGCTGAGAATGAGAGGGCAGAAAGGCTGATCTGTTTCCAGAAGATGGGATAGTTTGGGCTGCCGCACCGAGGAGGGAGGGGAGAATATGCGCTGCGGAATCCACTGGAATCAGCCTCAGAGGGAGCATCGCCTTTCCAAGTCCCGCATCCCTCCAGCATCCCCCCTTCCCCTTCCATTTATCTAAGCGAGTCGCTGCCTGGGCGGTCAACTGAGATTCTGAGAGCTTCTCGCCCTCTCTCCCCCCTCCTCCTCTTCCCTTTCCCTCTTTTCTCCAGCCCCACAGCCCTGCTGCAGCCCCTGCGACGTCCCCACCCCGCTACCCCTTCCCCCGCCCCCTTCTGTAAAAGCGAAATTGCTAAACTTGTAGCAAGAATGACCCCGCATTCAGGCCGCCGCCTCCCGCTGAACCTCTCCGCTCCCGGCTCGGCCGTGGCCTTAATCAGTGTGCCCCTCCCTGCTTCCCGCCCCAACCTCCGCCCCCCTCCCCAGCCTCCCCCTCTCCACCCAGCTCACAAAAAGTGGGGAACAAAACCCCCGCGCATTTCTCCGTCCCTCTGTTCAGTAGACTGCTGCACAAAGCCCCCGCTCTGAGAAGCAATAGGGGAGCTCTAGGGGGACGTCAATCCAGACGCGCTGGGGTTTTTGTTCGTGCAGGGGACCTCGCCTTCCTACCACACCTTTTGTTCTGGACTCCAATAAAAAGCCATTCTTTCCGCACCTTCCCGGCCCGGAGCCGCCTTTCAGCTTGGCCCGGCCCCACAATGGCGCGGCTCTCTAATGCCTCCCCATTCTCCCGCCTTGGCACGCTCACAATCGGGCCGTGTGGCAGGGCTGCCCTCGCACAGACATTCTCCGCAAGTGACTGGGAGCTCGACAAAGCCGCGGCTCCCGAGGAAAGAGCAGAGTCCGGCCCTACCAGGACTGTGGCGGGGGTTGGGGGGAGTAGAGAGAGAGAGAGAGGAGAAAACTGGGGGGGGGGGGGCGGAACGTGGACAGAAGTGGGATGAAGCACCCCCACCTTGGGTGTCAGGGTCGGCTAGCGAGGGAGGAGCAGCTTCCCAGATGGGCTCTGGATTTGTGGGGGAGGTGAACGCGATTTTCTACTATCCCGGGGCCCCTCAGAGCCTGCGAATCTCGAGTTTTAAGGCCGAGCCTTGGCCCCGAGTTCAACGTGGCCCCAAACTCGAGTGAGAGCATCACTTCAAATTGGGGAGGGTAGGAAGGCAAGAGAAGCAGGGGTCAGAGCCAGGAGCTGGATGGGAATCTTTGCCCCGCAACTAACATTAGATATACTTTTTAAAAAAGGAAAAGAGTCCCCGAGACCAGGGGCCCCATTTTACCCTTAAGCATCCCATACGGCAGGGCTATGGAAATGGTATGGCGAGGAATGCAATCTTAATTTCTCTGTTACCTCTTCACAACAGATTTACTTTACTCTTTGATTCAATAAAGTTTCTGTAGCCGAATATGGATTTGAAAATATTGCACCTTCTTTATTAATTCCTGTAGTGTGTATGGCAGCTGTTGTGTACACGGTGTGTATATAGGTATATATATTTATAATATGTGCTGGATACAGAATATGGAACAGAAAAGAAACAAAGTAACGCCTTCCAGGGTGCCAGGAGCTACACAATTTGTTTAACCCCTGAAACCCTTTGATCTCGTAGCTTGCTCCGCTAATCTGCAAATTGGACTGGAAAATTTAAGAATCCTGGGGCATGCCTGCTCCCGGGCGGCCTTGGAGGGGAGGCTGAGAACTCTCCCATGGCCATCCAGGAGGTGGGCGGGATGCTCTTGGGACCTACTTCTTTCCAGATCCCCCTCCTCTCAGCCTCCAACCTAGTAAGTCTGCCTGGGGTGGGGTGGGGGTGGGGTATGATATAGAGGGCTCGGGGTACGAGTAGTAAGGACAGTTAAAGGACTGCAGAAAAGACTGTTATGTTTGTGGGGATATGGAGACAGGTCCTCTTCTGAAAACAGGATAGAGAGAGGCTGGAGAGCTCAGAAAGGTAGCAAAGAGAGAGGAGGGAGTATGGGATCAGGTCACTCAGAACCCTTTTCTTTCCTCGCTAATACTAATTCTTAGTGCAAGCTGAGGGAAGGGTGGGGAAAAGAATTCCCTCGAATCTGGCGCTTAGAGAATTGGGAGTCCCATCACTGGCCGCCCGGGATGCAGGCTTGCTAAGAGCCACCAGCCTCTGGCCTGTTCTCTGAGCTTCATGGTGGTTGGCCTCAAACATGTTGCTGTTACATAGTATAGCTTTAAGTATATATGTATAGACCATTATTTCTCCTCTATGCCAAGGAGCCATTTCTGCCAAATACAGTCTGCTGGGGTAGAAACGGGAGCCCTGCTTGTCCTCCCTGTCCCCACCATTTCCGGTCCCGAGTCAGCTGCACTCTGAACCCTGGGGCCCGGAGATTTCTTTAGGAAGGGGACGCTGCCAGGTCCATCTTCCCCTGGCCAGGTCTTTCCCGCCTTTCAGTCTGATGAATGCCCTGCCGGCTGCTCCGGAGCTTCCTTGCCCGCCCCTACCAGGCTCGGATGCCCTGCAATGTGCCCTGGGCGCAGGCTGGCACTCCGCTGCCCTGGTGGAGGCTCTGGAGGGGCTGTGCTGCGCCTCCGAAGCCTCCCAGGTTGCTCACGTTCACAAAGGGGCCGCCTCCCGCCGCGTTGCAGGCTGGCGGGATGGCCGCGGCTGCAGTCGCGCCGCTGCTCCCGGGATAAGTGCAGCCGTAGTTGCCACTATAGGCGGCTGCCGCAGCGGCGGCGGCGGCCGAGTTCCCGTAACCGTAGCTCGGGAAGCTGTTATAGGAGTAAGGGCTCGCGCCCACACTGTAAGGAGCGTTATAACTCTGCGCCCCACTGATACAGGGCTTCCCGTCCCTCACTAGCACTGGCACCGCCACCCTCCTGGGAGGCGGTGGGTGTGGGTGCGCCCCCATCTCCAAGGACTTGTCCTGACGCTGCCTCTTACACTTGTACCTCCGGTTCTGGAACCAGATCTTCACCTGCGTAGATGTGAGCTTTAGGCTACTGGCGAGGTGCTCCCGTTCCGGCGCAGACAAATACCTCTGTTGCTTAAATCTCCTTTCCAGCTCGAAAACCTGAGCCTGCGAGAAGAGAACCCGGGGCTTCCTCCGGCTGCGCTGCTTCGGCCTTTCGCTCTCCTCCGCCTTGCACTCTCCTGCCTCCAGCGGCTTCTTCAGCGGGCAGCTCTCTGGGAAAGGAGCAAAAACAACAGTGTTCCTTAGTGTCCCCCTCAATTGGCCTTGAAGCACCTTCTCTACAGGAGAGACTGATTATCGGGGGTCCGTGTACTACTGTGTGTTTGCATCTGGGATCACTTGTGACTCTGGGTATAATTTGGGGGTGTGAAAGTGCCTTCCTCTGCTTGAAGGGTGCATCACCCCTTCTGTTCCCCTCCTAAGAAGGGGAATGAACTTGGAACACATTTATTTACTGTCTCAAAGACTGTATGAGACTGTGCTTTTACAGTGAAGTGCAATGTCTGTATGCAAGTGGGCTGTAAGATGCGTTTTTATTTATATGCTGGGTTCTTCCCGAATAGACTGTGTACTGCTGAGCAAAGCAGAATCTTAATGGGTTGAAATTTCTCGGTGTGAATTTCCAGTGGCTATTATCACAAGTAGACAAACCCAGAGAGAGTGAGTGAGTGAGTGAGTGTGTGTGTGTGGTGTCAGCTGCAGATAGGTTTCAGGCCCATGGTTATGGCCAGCTCCACACCAACTTGTCCTGGAGGAGAGCAACAGGGCCTCAAGTTCCTCATGTAAGAGGGGGCTGGCCTGGATGACCTTTACCATGTTTTTTTAGTTCATTTCTTCCAGTGTGGCTCTAGGATTCTATGCCCTTTTGACAAAGTCTCCCCAGAAATCCTGTGAGGGATCTTGGTCAAGCTCTTTCTCCAGAGCTCAGTTGAGTGGTCCCTGGGAAAGTCAAGAGCATCTTCTATAGTGACTCAAAACAATGCTCTCAGAGTTTTCGGCTAAGGCTAAAGCTTGAACGCTGGACGCTAGCTAACAAGGCCCAGATTGGCAGCTGTCTATTCACACCACCTCCTAAAAATTCAGGGTCTGCCATAACAGAGCTCCCCAAACTGACCGGTTCTGGCCTCCAGGTCTGCATTGTGATTACTGCGTGGGAGCGCCGGGGCTGCCCCAGGACATGGGGGCCGGATAGTCTGGGCATAAGAACACCTCTTTCTGACTTTTGGGGGAATAGTGGAAAGGGGAAGGAGCTTCCTTTTTCTATTACACTTAATTATCAGTTTTGGGAAAGAGAGGAGGGAAATACAACTGCGCAAAGCAGGGCAAGTTCTCTGGCCAGGGCAAAAAGGCTGCCGGCAGCTACAACGTCCGAGGCATTGATCTCTAGCGGACTCCCCAGACTCCCGAGAACCGGCCCTTCCCCACACTTGCGGTTTGCAGGGTGACAGCCTCGCTCTCCAGTCTGCAGCTGAGGTTTTCGGGGTCACCTCTTCCCCCAACCCCCGCCCTTGCTCCCTCGCAGGTACCTGCGTTGTGGCAGAGCTGTCGCTGCACAGGACCGGGGCCTGACCCCCACCAAAGGCTAAAGGAGCGAGAGGCCCTGCTGGCAGTTTATGGGAGGTGTGCGGGCCTCCGCCTTTGTTCCAGGTGTGCGGGCGTTTTTCCTGTCCCCTCTACTCACTCTGGCTCCTGTCCCTCACGACCCCGTCGGCCTCCTCTTCTTGGTCCTTGGGCCCGCAGGAGCCTCGGAGGACCGTGTGGACATAGCTGTCGGGACAGATCCCCGTCTCCCCGTGGCTCTCGGCTGTGGCTATTGAGTTTAAATAGGGCAGTTTCTCTCCCTCCTCCTCCTCCTCCTCCCCCCCGTCAGAAAATTGGGCCGCCTCCCCAGCAGCCAACATGCAGGAGGGGGCCGAATGGAAATGCTGCTCCAAGTCCGACTGCAAGTGCCCGCCGTTGTACTGTTGTTGCTGCTGCTCCAGATTCAAAATGTCTTTGACAGAGAAAGGTGTGGAAGTGACCGGGCTTGGTAACATCATCAGAGCAACTTAATTGCTCAAAGCAAATACTCAATAAATCCTCGACCGAGGGGCGGGGGAAGCGGTTCCTGCTGTCCTCCTGACTCTACCTCTGCTGCCGAATAGGACTTTTGACAAACGATGGACGAGGTCCTGCTGCAGTCTAAATTGCCTCCATTAGCCTGGAACCGGGGGTCTGGGTTTTGTTACAGACACTGCAGGGACTAGGAGCTGCGCTCAGAAGCCGCCTCTGTCCCTGGTCAAGACGTCACGGTGGGGGCTGGACCCGGTCCCCGGGCTTCTTCTGGATTGGCTTAGGTGGAATCCAGCCACGCCTCCATTGCCCCTTCCAGAGACCCAGCAGTCCTACCAGAAATAGAAATTGACTAAGAGAATCGGGAAAATCCAAGGCTTCCCAGAGCAGGGCCTGGCCCAAGCCGCTAGGTGCAAGGTTGCTGAGGTCAGAGTGTCCAAGATTGGCCCAAGCAGGCACCAATCGCTGGTGCTCTCAGCTTCCCTTAGCCCAGAGGATCTGGAGATATTTTTGTCTTATGGATCTCTCTGGCAATCAGTCTGGTGAAAGCTTGGAGTATAATGCTTGTAAGTGCATAAAATAAAATACGTGGGAGTAACCGAGGAAACGAATTGGATAGAAATACAGTTATCTATCTATCTATCTATCTATCTATCTATCTATCTATCTATCTATCTACACAAAGGAAGAAAAAAAGACATAGTTAAACACTCTTGCACTCCAACTCTTTTAAGAATCCTTGCTTGTCTATTCACCCTCAGAGGAATTTGAGACTTCCAAGGGTAAGTTGCCTATTGATCCACATGCCTTTGAATTCCTGGACTGAAAATCTGATGAATTGGAAGCAGGCAAATGGATGTTCATCTAGATGGATTTATTATAAATAATAATGATGTGGCAATAATCCTCTCTGTTGGAAGTCACAATACAAAATACAGCATGGATAAAATGTAATCTTGGAGGCAAAGACTGTTTCTTGGTTATCTTTGTATCCACAATATCTCACACGGTTCCTAGTACATATTACTTGCTGAATAAATGCTAGCTGGAGTACTGAATTGACATGCAACAATATCATCACCGTATCTCTAAGAAGTGGATGCTTGTAATTAGGCTATTCAGATTATCCTCACGTGGATAAAGTAAACTTTAATGTTTTCAAATTTTGCCTCTCCTATGAAGCTTAATTGACTTCATAGCATTAATTAATATTAATTTTAAATATTAATATTAAAGATGGAAGGAAACTTAGAGGTCAGAGGATGGAAGATTTCCATATGAAAGGGTTCACCAGGGCTCATTTGGGCTAACCAGCCTTCCTATTCCACAGATGAGAAAACTGAGCCGAAGTCTGGAACCATGCCCATTCACGCAGGAGTGAGCCCACTGACACCACCTTCTGTCCTCCTTCTACTACTTCTCAACGCAGGAGGCATTCTCTCCTCTCAGATCTCTTGTCCAGATACAATTCTATACAGCCCAGGTCTTGCTCTGGTCTTGTGATGCTCTCTGATTCTTTCACGTGTGTCAACTTTCTCTTTTGATGAAATGATAAGCTTGAAGGCAGGAGACCGTGTCCCTTGTATTCCTCATGGTGACTAATCCTGTTCTGGCAAAGGGAGAAGAGGCGAAATATTTGACTTAATTGTCTTAGTGTTTTCGAGACACATACGGAGCCTTTAACGGGAAACCAGCTGGATCAGAGACAGTCCGGTTTATAGAAAGTCCTTGGGCCCATCTGTGTTTGGAAAAGAAGGTCATCACAGCAAGGCCCGTCTAGGCCCAACTGCTTCTGCCGGCTCTGTCCAGCAGTTCTCTAGTTTGGGACTTTCGGAAACTCCGCCCACCTAGAGGAAGAAGATAAGTCAATGCTAAATGCTGCCAACTTCTGGGGTAGGAATTAAGATCCGTAGGCACCGGGAGGCGTGGGATGGGGTACGCAGGGACTGGGGCAAAGCGGTGAATGGTATGGAACAACTCAAATCAAGCAGCAGAACTAAACTGGAAGGAGGATGGGGAGGCAGCATCTCTGCGCTGGGGAAGACAACTGAGACCCAGGAGCTGGAAGGAACGGGTGGGAAGTCAGGCCATAAGACGAAGAGATTGAAAGGTCTCTCGATCTAGACTTCGTGGCGGGAGTTTTCTTGTCTACTAAAATGGGGGGTGGGGGGGCAGGAATAAAGTGATCTTCTGCGAGAGCACCTTGGGAATGCCCGTCGAAGGAGTAGGGGGAGGGGAGGAGCCTGCGGAGGGGGCGGAAATACCACTGGGACCCTGCCCTTGGGGCTGCCTACGGGAGCTGGACACGTGGGCTGGGGAATGCAGGAGCCTTAGAGGGCGCCACTGCTGGCAGTGGCTGGGGGAGGGGGAGGGGGCGGAAGAGTTTGAGGTGCGCCCTCAGCGGGCGGAGCTCAGCAAATGGGGAGGGAGCGTCCCAAAGCCCAGCATCTGACTAATGTTTTGTTTCTATTTAAAATAATAATGAAGAGGAATGCTCAAAACCCCGACAAAATCCAATGTCTTTTTTAAACGAACCGTCTATGGACTCGTTTTTGGTTTTGTTTTTTGCAGATTTCAACAGCTTAGGTCTCGCGTGGAGCTAGGGTAAGTAAGCTGCAAGAAGGAAAGGTGGTATTTGTTAGAAAGGGGGATATAAGAGAGGGCAACGGAGGAAGGCCTGGGGAAGAAGGGAGGTTAGAGGAGAAACCTTGGACCCTGGCCTCCTGGGTGACTTGGGTCAGGAAACATCCCTGCGTCTGCTGACCCCAATCTGAAATTATTGCCTTATTTTTTGTATTGATTCTCTCCACGGACTGCGGAGGTGGAAGGGAGAGCAGGAATGTGGGGGGATGGGGGGAAAGTAAACGACGGAAATTCTTTGGATTTCCTATGGATCTATGAATTTATACATCTGTTTATCTGAACCTTTTCTACTCCCGCCTCAAAACACTTGAGCAAGATCCCTCGCGCTGGTTAGTGGGGAGCCAACCTGCCTGTGACGGAAGGCAGGGAGGCCAGAGAATAGTCGAACACCATTACACCTAGTGGGCCCTGATACTTGTACCCCCGCAGCCGCACATACGCCCGCTTAATTGCGGCCTTGAGCCTCCCAGTAAGCTTACATTTTTTTTTTTAATTCCAAGGAGCTCTTCAAAATAAAGAAACAAGAGATCATCAGGGACCCTAACTCAGAGGTCCCCTTTCTCCCCCACAAACCCCTCTCTTCCACCATCCCACTCTAGCCCCTAACCTTCCTCTACTGACTTTAGAGAAAGGGTCAAACCAGGATTTACACTGTAGGGGACTTCGGAGTCTGATTTAAGAATTGGTGCGGGTGTGGGGAGAGGGAATTGAAGAGGAAGTTATTCTGGTTCTTTCTTTGGGCTTCGAGCTCCAGCCAGAGGCAGTCTACCGCCCCGCTCTCAGTCTCAAACTATAAGCATCTCGAAGCTCTAGCTGGGTGGGCTGCGACTGCGTCCTTCCCCGCCCGCCTGCCTGCCTGGGAGGAAACGGAAGATTAGGCCGTATCTAGAGAGCTTCAGGTGCCCAGCGGGACTAGGAGAGAAGTCCCATTGCTCAATTGGGCCGAGACAGGACCTCAGAGAATACGAACAAGATGTCCAAATCGTATTCCTGCCCCACCCCCAACCACCCCAAAGCTCCACAAGCCTCCTCAGGGAGCCTAGAGGAAGAGCGGGCTAGAAACCGTGGGGATGCGGTCTGGCTTGGCCCTTAGCGTTAGCGCAGTTTTAGGATAACCAGATAAGCTCTGAGTTGAGAAGGCAGGCTCTGCTTCTGGAATCCAAGCAAGGCTGAGAGCTTCAGCCCACTCACCTAGAATTTTCCCCCTTTTGCGCATCCCTGGAATAATGAAGGCCTTTTTGCCTGACTTTTCACGAGGATTTATATTTATGCAGTCAGTCCAACACAGATTTTTCCAACACCTCTCCCTCCCTCCCCTCCCAGATCAGTTCCTTAAAGACAGTTACTTTCCGCCACGATCAGGTTCTGTGAGGGTTTTTTTTTTCCTTATCTGTTTCTCCAAGGCAGAAGTACATCTCCCATTCCCTTTCTTTAAAGTTTCGTCCCCGTCCTGTATTTCTCTTTTCGCCTGGAGTCCACCTTGGTCTATCTCGGCAGGCCGGAGAGTGTTTGCCTTAGGTTTCCTTCATATGGGGATGCTTAGGCAAGAAATCAAGATTCTTCCTAGGCAACCCGGCTCTATATAGCAAAGGGGCAAATGAGCGGAGTTCTATTACCTTGTCTGGGAGTTCGCTGCTTCTGGGAGCCCCACTATTCCATTTGATTACATGGTTTATAGGCGGTTTTGGAAAATGAGCATAACCGTAGTTTCATTCTGTGGATTTTTGTATTTAATTTTCACAATTTAATAGCTGATTAGGTCGTCTACATCGATTATAGAATTGTATTTTTTTTAATGGCCAAATATAAACGATTGGATTCCAATCCTAGGCTCCACGTTTTCAATGATTACCACTCGGATTGAGATATCATTACAAATGTAGTGAATAATTAATTTGCATTCATCACAATTATATATTTATTTTGCATTTTAAAATAATGGTCATTATTATATATTAATAGGTCAATTTTACCTACAGGTATGTAATGAAAATAAACTCGTTTCCTTTTTGGAGGAAAGATGTTTTATTCAAATTCTCAGGTAAAAACCATCATTACAAATGTTTCGAGGAAAGTTGCAATAAATATACAAATAAGACTACAGTCAAATTATAAATAACTGCACTTATTTTCGAATGTATTTACCTACTAACTCTTCAGATGATTTGCTTATGCAAAGATTAAAAAGTTGAAAGTTAAATCGTAACCAGCAAATAATCAAAGAACTGTTTGACAACGTTTAGGAAAATTATTATTACAGGAAGAGCTAAAACAATAATCTAATACGGAAAACTAATTTATTTAAAATATTTTCTACCCTTTACCTTAAAAATGTCATTAAAATGGCCTTAAATGAAAATATTTCCTCCTCAGGTTCAACATTTAAAACCTTTTCCCAGAAGGGTTTTTTTTCTTTTCCTTTTTTTTAAAGGTAAGAGAAGCTTTGGAAAAATTTAAATAACATATAGATAACAATGTGGCAGATATGGGAGGTGTACAACACATTTTCTTCTTTCAGACGAATGCCATGTTTCTCACTCCGGAAAAGAAATAACCTGACAAATTTCCAATTGCGTGTACTCAATTCATTTGGTTTATTTTCCTAAAGAGGATTGTGTTGCAGTCCCCCCCCCCCCCCCAAGGCTTGTCTGATTTCAGTCGTTTTTGCCCGACATTTACCAGGGCAGAAGATCGCCTAGATTTTGATAGGAATCGAATTCTCTGCCAGACTGCCTGGAAGATAGTGATTTCTCAGTTACGTAATCTGTGTGGTTCTTTGTTAATTTCAGGAGCGGACAATTAAATCGAGTTTCGATTTCAACCTGACACAGAAAGTCTACTTCTATTTGTACATTCCTCCATTAATTGCCTAAAAACGACTATATTAAAAGAAAAATATTAAGTGCCGCTTCCTACTTCGCCCCGAGCTACATTCTTTTCTTCGAACATCACTCAGGCCCATGGCGGGCTGACTAGTGCATTTTGGTCAAAAACAGATGGGTTAAATAGAGACAAAAAGGACTCAATTGTCGGCCGAGGGTTGTGCCTGGGAACGTGTGAAAAACGGGGACTCGGCGGACACTTTTAGTTTGAGTTAAATTGTTCCTCTGAGTGCCATCGTTGAATTTTTGAAAATTCTGTCAAACGATGAAAATCAACGGCTTCCTCGGTGGTCCTTGGATCCTTATAGGCTGGGCTTCCTTCAATTCAACAAGTATTTATTGAGCGAGCCTTCTCCATTTCTAGTTCTAGTGCAGAAATCAGCCCGGTCATTACTCACACTGAAAAGCAGTATCTCTGTCATTCCTACCCCGGGTTTCTCCGAAGTTCCCTTTGTCGCTCCTTCTCCAGACAGCTCACTCTCCCTTGGATCTCAGACGGGGCTGCCTCAGAATCGTTTCTTCTCATTCTGGGAAGACTTGGAGGTCAAGAGCTGCCGGGATACTTGAGAATGAGAGGGGAACTTCCCCACTTCAGGAACAAATTTCCTAAAGATTGGTTCAGTTATTAGGGCTGCAGGATCGCCCTTGAAGCTGGTAGTTGGAGGAGTTTAAGGCCTTACCTCCTAGAGGCAGCTCAGCAGCATTTCCAACCTCTGGGTCTCTTGGAGGAACTGACTACTCCTTGGGGTCTGTAAGCAGAATCTGATTTCCTGGCTACCCCCATCCCCCACCCAGGCATTTCTAGACCTCCATGCTGGCTGACTTTCTTCGCCCCTCTGGATGAGTTCTGCTCAGTTCTTTTCTTTAAGGAAGACCTTCCCTAGTACATAGAAACAGGGCTCCATTTGGCCTTGCCCAGCTCAACTCAGGATGGGAAAGGAACATGCACCTTGTAGGGATACATCAGGGGATGGATTCAGGAATGGGAGGAAATCTTGAGTGGAGCTCCACACTTGAGGCCTTGGAATGAAGGGTCCCACTTTGGGGACTCTCACAGTTCCCTTTTCAGGGTTATGGAAGACTGCAGGCAGAGATGACAGCTTGGCCTCTAAGATTGCCTTGTTTCACAGATTTGGTCCTCATGGCCCATCCCAAATGATTAATTAGATGGTCATCAACCCCTTTTGCCTTTTGATAGAGTTCTGAAAAAAACACCTATCTATGCTATATCCAACAGAACTTGAGGACTTTTCCACACTTGTCCTTTTAGCTGTTTTGGAGAAAGTGGTTCCTAGAATTAGTAGCTGGCCTGGGAAAGGGGTTTTTAGATCTAGACAGGGCAGAAAATGAGAACTGGGTCAGCTTCTGTCACTTCGGGCTTGATTGGGACTCCTGGGCTTTAATCTGTCTACCTAAAATGCCCTGAAATGGGAGATTCACAAGCATATCCCAGAAACCAGGATTGGCCTAGATGTGTCCCTGCTGTACCACAGCTCTGGCTGCCAGAATGTTTTCTCCCTCCCTTCCTCTTCCACTACATTCTTTATGAGTCTGTTTCGTTACTTCCCAACTTCCCTTTATTTTTGTTCCCTTGTCCTTCCTCCCCATAGCTCTATAAAGATATGATTAAACTGGCAGGACCAATTCTGGGAATAAAAGAGTTGAGTTGGGATGGGAAAAAAAGACGTTAGTCCTATAACCAAACCCTAAATACTTATGTCCTTGTCTGATGTCTTTGGACACAGAAGTCAGGCTATTAATACCCCCAAGTTGCCATCCTTGGCTCTGGAAAGTGCATTTGTTCCACAGAGGTCTAACCAGACTAGTTCTTCTCTCCCACCACAGGGCAACCTTCACTCTTGGCAAAGTCTCCAAGCAACTGAGATCCAGTCCTGTCTGCACACTCCTCTCAAAGAGGAAGTGGTATTCTGTGCATTCCCAAGGTCCCAATCTTTTCCATGGAAATCCCCCAAATTTGCGGATCCAGCAAGATCTTCATGCATCTGCCACATGGGATGGGAACTGGGGGTACCTCATCCAGCAGATAATTTTTGGGGATCTCAATCCTAAATGCTTGTCTTCCTTTTCTTCCCTCCTTCTCCTCCACTCATACTATAAATAGCATAAATGTAACATCTTCTGTTTTCATTCCTTGTAACCCCAGTGGGTAAAATGCAAGACTCCAGATTTAGGAATCAATAAAACGTCACCAAAATCTAGGAGAAGAAGACCCCAGGCATAAGCAAGGATTGAAAACACTCTTGAACTCCTCTGTTTGGGCTTGACTTGCGGGGTCCCCTCTACAGAGCAGAGGTGGTGGTGGGAGAAATAGGCACAAAGTGCCCAAAGCATTAGGGCATAATTGGGACAGAGTTCTCACTGAATTTTGGAGCTCTTCTGCTTAGGAGGCTGGATGGCTCCTCTGTTTTCCAGATCTTAGGGCTTCTTTTTTTCCACCCTCTCCCTATTAAATTTCATGCAGGTGACTCCAGCTATTTCATACTGGAAAACAGATAATCCAGAGACAGAGGCTAAGAGCTCTCTTTTCACAACTAGGCGAAACATATGGCATGTAATTCTATACACATTCAAATGGATGTTCCATGTCTCCATTGCAAAAGGCACTGTACTAAATCCTAGACGGCTGAAGCTAGATATGACATAGCTCTCAGGAAGTTATAATCCAGTGGACCTATTAGTATATCAGAGTACCCGGAAGTGGGTAAGATATACATATATTAGATACAACAAACATACATAATGAAAGCTCATTAACTTGTACTACTTTGACATTTGCAACCATTTAGGTCAAGGAGTGGGTTTGAAGTGCATTTTGCTGGTCAAATACCGTTTTCACAGATTAACACATGTAAACAACAAGCTCTATTTGGGAGGGAAACTTTAAAATAGGGAGGATCATAGGGTGAATTTTCGTTTTCCACAGACACTATTTTTGGGGTAATTTTAAATAAATGTTATTGACATCTTTTATCTTTGTCTAAATTCCCCTGGCAAGCTCCTTCCACTCTCCTTCCAGAGAGCCACCCCATCCCATTTTCTTTTAAGGCTTGTGTCACCAGTCTTCATTGTTTGACTAGGTAGCGCTGTACTCAGTTACTACGTTAGAAAGTTGGCATCATTTCTGTTCATTATTTTGAAATAATTATTTTGAAGATATGCTTAAATTCACCTTCCTTTATGACTCTCCCTCCTACTTGAGAGGAACTTTTAAGAACCCTTGAGCTCTCCAAAATTACAGAGATTTACACAGAAGCAATTTAGAGGCTAACTGCAGCTTAGCCTTTTCTCTTCATTAAAGCACGTTCCCTTAGGACCTCACAGTTAGAATAAATAATGAATGAATGAAGAATGAATGAATGGATGGATGAATTAATGTTAAAAGCAGAATTCCTATACCAATGAAATCCCAGGTCCCGACACTCCCCCCCCTCCCCATCCAGAATGCTAACTTCTAAGTACCGGATATCTTCTCCCTTAATTGTTTCTCCCTGTGCAATTTAGTACACAATTCATATGTGTATACTAGAAAACACAAGCACTAAGACAAAAACAAAACCTCCCAAACGAATCCACCTGCCCCACGCTGCCTTTCCGACTTCTGCGGGAATGAGACTGGTGATTAGCTTGTGCCTTTTGGAAATCGGTCCCTGACCTTTCCATTCACACCTCATACACTAATCACATAAACTGATAAGGTCCATGTGGGCACTTCCTCTTTCTTTTTCTTCCCTGACACATTTGCGTGCATGGGATTCAAGGGGGGAGAGGCTGGGCCTGGAAACTGAGAGATCTGCCAAAGCCGGCGGATGTGGGCCCAGAGACGGGCGGATTCCGCTTTGGCCAAACTCGTCAAGAGAGGAAGGCGACTAGAGTCGCTCCACTTTCGGCCAAAATCTCCCTGGTCCTCCACTTCCACCCACCCCAGCCCCTCTGCCGATGCCCATTATCAATCAACATTGTTTGCCCTCTCCAAATAAGGTAAAGCGCTCTCTTCGTAATTAGATTTTTACTCAATAAATCCCCAGATATAAATAAATCAATCCCCAAATACATTTTTTCTCGAGTCGAATACCCCACCCATCCCAAATATTGCTACTGCTACGAGATCCCTTAAGCCCGACCTCAGTTTCCAGCACTCCTTCCCGCTCTCCCAGCCCTCAGCCCCCACAAATGCATCATTTTTAGCTGCTGTAAACAAACCCAAAAGTTTCGAGTCATTGTTATCGTGTTTAGATAAAGATCTGGCCAATTAGTGTCCAGACTGGAATGCAGATAAATCAGCTAGCTGCAGAACCTACCCGGCCGGGCGAGGGAGCCGGGAGAGAGGGGGGCGGAGTGTGCCTTCTCGCCTTTTCCTCTCTTCTTAGCCTTCTGGGCTCACCCAGATCAGTTCATCCTTCTCCCCTTCTCGTTGTCGTCATCCTCCTCCTCCCTCTCCCCCTTAGCCCTTTCTTTTCTCCCTTGCTTCCTCTCCCCCTCTTCCCCCCCCCCCCACCCGCTTTCTTTCCTCTCCTTCCTCCCCCTTCTTTTCCCCCTTCGGTGGGGGAGGCCACCAAGAGGCCTGGGACAGGCAAACAGTCCCGCCGGGACCTCCAAGGCCTCCCCTCTCGGGGGATTCTCAATCAGGTCTCACTGGCCCCTCGATTTCCCCTAGACTCTCCCCACCCCCACCGCCTCCCACGAAACTTGAAATGCTTCATAAAAGGCAGAGACGGCTGTTAACAGCTCCTAGTGAAGAATGTGCGCCAGTGACGGGATTTACTGGAAGCTGCAGGATTTCTGGGCTTGAGATAAACACTGCGGCAGCCCGGGTGGAGAGGAACCCCCTCCCCCAGAAGCTGCAGGCAGCCCCTTTCCAAAACTGCTGTCTTCTCCCAGCGCCTCCCCACCCCCACCTCACCCCGAACCCACATCCACTCTCTTCTCTCAGGCCCCTTTTTCTTCTGGAACCCCTCCAGCCAGTTGCGGTGCCTTCAGGGTTGGACTCAGAAACCCCTCCGCTAGGCAAAAGATCGGGTCCGGGATCAGCGGAAAGTCCCTTTCTCCTGGGTGCTGGTCGGTTGAGGATCTCTCTCCTAAAAATAAGGGGTAGACGTGGGGGTGGAAAAGAGCTTGAAGAGCTTGCCTTCAAAGGCTGGAGGGGAGGTGTTCCAGGCTTCCTGGAAGGAGACAGAACTTATCTCTCTCCTCGCCAGAGCCCCAGTCCAAAGGTGATTCAGAACCCCGACTCCAACAGCTTCATTCCTTTCGAAGGGAATTTATTGAGTAAATAGAGAGGCGCTTGCGGAGCAGAGGAATTCGCATCTAACACCCAGTTATACACAGCTTGGAAACCCTGCTTCAGAAAGGTCTCAGCTGCCTGGAGGCTGATCTGGGCTACTGCAGGTGTATAACCACTGGGCCCCATCCTCACTCCAAGGGCTACTGGGTCGTAGCATCTTTGACATTTATGCGGAGCCCAGAAATTCCCATTCTGGAAAAATAGCTCGTGGGGAAGAGTAGTAGACACGTTCCTCTCTCAATCAGCGCCTTAGGAAAAGTAGCTTTCTTTCACATTAAAGGTAACGACCATATATATATCTCCGAAGGGTGGCTAAGGGAAATCCATGTTCTGGGGCAGGGCATGTCTAAGATCAAGAATCTTAGATGTTCCTGTGTTTATAACCACGTTGGTGGGTCAAAACACATTTGAGTGATGGAAGCAGGGCTCCGAGAAAAGTGTTTGGAGGCAGGAGAACTGGTTCGAATCCCATCTGTGCCATTTATTGGTTGGGCCATGTTGGACTCGGCACTTCATTTTTGTCTATATGAGACAGTTGAACGAGATCAAGGGTTTTTAACCTGGGTTTCGTGGAATTGCTCATTAAAATGGTTTTTCATAACTATTTCAATGTAATTGGTTTCCTTTGAAATCCCATATATTTTATCCATTTAAAAATATTATTCTGAAAAGTCTATACGTTTCGACAGATTTCCGAAAAGGTCAGTTAATAAATCTTTATTGAGCATTTAGTTTAGGCCAAAGAATTGTGATAAGAGCTAGAGATTAAAAAAAGAAAAAGAAAAGCAAGAGATACAGAGAAGATACCCAAAAGGACCCTTGGAGTAGGTAATCTCTGAGGGCGTCTCCCTCTAACTCTGTGATTGCTTGTTAAAAAAAAAAAAAAAGACTGTACTGAGTTTGGTGAATATATAGGGTCCATACTGAAGTCCTGTTTGAATATTTGGTCTGCCTAGTATGTACGCTAATATCTAAGACAAGAGTATGAAGGCTTTTGGCTTGGCTTTTAATAATTATTTTGTTTTTATTGACACTAGCATAAAGTGTGAATTAGCAATATAAAAATATCCATATCAAATGTGAGTTATTGATACTGCATAATATGGAGCTTTAAGTGTCACAAAGCCCTGTCCTCACTACGGCCCAGTATTAATATACCCGCTGTCCTAATGGGGAAACTGAGACTCCTACAGGTCGAAACTTGTTTATGCCACACAGCAGGTAAATTTAGCAATGAGACTTGGAATCTGGCTCTTTTGACTTTAAGTCCGGTCTTCTTTTTCCTATATCGAATGCACTATGTATTGGGATTGGCTTGGCTTGCGGTGTGTGTATTAAATATTTGGAGCCTGTTCTAGTAGGTGTATGAGTGTGAGTATGTGTGTGTGTGTGTGTTTGGGGGTCAGGAGGAGGAGAATCTGCTATATAGAAGTTTGTTTTGGAAATGTGTATGATGTCTCGGCTGTGCGAGTGCGTGTGTGTTTGCTGCGTGTGCGTCCGTTTTCGATATCTGCGTGATGGCTGGGTGCTTGCTTTTGCGGCCGTGTTATAAACGTGTGTGGGGGTGACGTGTGTGAGGACTCCTCACCTGCGCTCCGTTTAGATTTGCCCAGGATCCGGAATTCCCGGCTGCTCTGACGGATGCGTGGCGTCCACGGTGTATACACAAACCCCCAGCGCCCGGAGTTCATTGCGCGATTTGCGCTATTAATGGTTATTTTATTTATATCATTAGAATTGTCCCCAGGACTCTGTTTACATCAACGCCTTGTTGTCTGGGCCTCCGTGGCCGCAGTGTTTGGACAGGGGATTACAGTAATGGATGGAGAGTCCTAAAGAGAGGGGGGGAAAGGCTGGAGCCAAGCCTCTAGGACGTGCAGCTCAGCCTGGGGAAGAGTGGGGGAATCGGGGCTCCTCATGGACGCCACTTGTTGACCTTGGGAGGAAAGGAAATATTGTCCTGACCGAGATGCAAAGAGGAAACTTCTTGGGTCGGGGCGGGGGAAAGGGGAGGGTGGAGGGATTGAGTGTTAGGTGGTGAGGGGATGTAGCCTTTTCCGGTGCTAGGTTTCCACAAAATCCTAATTGAGTATAGCTCTGATCACCCAAAGGCAGGGGCCTCCTAGTCTCCCTAAACACTGTCTGGTCCCTCCCTAATGCCCTCGAGTAAACAAACAAACAAACATGCTAATCCTGCCCCCGAGCTCCAGGGTGGCGGGGATCTCCGCCACTTTGATTCCCCCTGTTGGCAGGGAGGGCTCCACTCTTTATCTCTTAATCCGGATTAAGGTAGCTTCCCCTGGCCAGCCTAAAGCTCCTGGCTGCCTGGAGCTTGTCTCGCTTTAAAGGACGTCTACACCCTTCGTAGTCCTTAAACCTCCTGGCTCCAAGTCCTCCGAGCATCGAGGAGTTGCTCAAAACGGTTCCGAGGGGTCTTTAAGTTACGGACACTAAATCTGTTTGGAGAGGGTGGCATCTGGGAGACGTTCGTTTGTTTGGAAGGTAGCTTGCGGGTAGTATTTGGAGCTCTGGCCTTGGAGGTCAGAAGCAAGGGGGTTCTAACCACAGCTCTAAACCTAACTCAGCATTGCTTTGAGCAAGTCATTTCTCCTTTTCTGGGTCTTTCTTACAAAATGAGAAGAAGTGTTGGGCGGGATTTGCACTAAAAAACACTAAGAGATGGGTTCAAATCCTGTCTTTCCTTCTTAATGCTTACATGAGGTTCTGCCAGTCATTTTCCCACTCTGACCCTACTTGATCTTTAAAATGTGTGTATGGGGAGGGTGGGGGGGAGGTGGGGGACATGGGAGGGGGAGGTGCAGTATATCGCATGAGACCTCTTCCAGTACCAAATCTATGATGCTTCATGATCTCCAAGACCTCTTTCCCTCTCTAACATTGCCGACTTCTTGGATTGCAAATGGGTATCTCAGTATCATTCTATAGGCTCTAGTAGAATTCTAGGGGTGGGCATGTATGCATAGGAATATTTGGGATCTCCAAGACCTCCTGCCCTCCCTAACTTGGATTCTTGGATTCTAAATGGGTATTTCACGATCATCCTATAGATAGATTCCTTAAGAACTCTAGGGGATAGGCATGTATGTACAAGAATATTTGGGATTATCTAGTGTTCAGTTTCTTACATCATAGAGTTCTAATTGGAAAGAACCATGGAGGTTAGCAAATGCAAACCTTTCATTTAAAGATGAAATAAAAGCTGGGAGAGGTAAAGTGACTTGATCAAGGTCACACATAGTAAATAGCATCACCTGGATCTTTTTACTCCAAAACCAAGTCTTACAGATCAGTAGAAAGTTCCTGGAGGGCAAGAACTGGTTCATTTTGATCTTCAAGAGACTAATGAACACATACTTACTTGCCTGATTGATTTTTATCTGTTTATTCCCCAGTGCCTGCCATAATTGCCCACAAAGAACAATAGTTTTAAAATATTTGGAGAATTGAATTATCCTCTGAAGGTGTTTGCTTGAGTGGGAATCTGTGACAACTGTGCATCCATCTTTCTTGTGTGTTCCAGGTGCCAGTGTATGCTCACAAGAGAAGTGTTTAAAAGTTCTCCCAAGAGAATTCCCTTGGCTCCCAGAGCTGACTAGTTTGGGCCTAAAATACCCAGGCTGGAAATGGACCCCAGCTAGTCCAAGGGGCCCTACGCTTCCGGAGAATTCGTCCTGAGTCACATTCATTACAGGGGCAAAGTTTAGGTCTCAGGATCAATAACAGGATGGCCCTGCTTCCTCCTTTCCCGGAAAATCTTGAGGTTTGCCCCATCCTGCTTTCCTCTCTGCACCCATCTGTCCTCTGGGTGGGCAATGAAAACCCAGTTCTCTTCTGGGTTGAGAGCAAAAAGAGCGGGTCAGAGCAGGTGCCTGGGAGGCAGCGACCTAGATACAGATCAGCTTGTCCTCCAAGCCCCTCAATTTAGAGGAGCAGAGGCCCAAGGCAGGGAAATGACTCACACAGGATCACACATCACAGGGATGGCAGAGCCTAGACTAGAATCCCATTCCTCTTGGCTGCCAACCTAGAGTTGTTGCCAGTTTCCCAAGATGCCTCCCGCACCCAGGTAGGGACAGGAATTCCGCGCGCAGGAAGGCTCTATTGCTTGGGCGTGCATGGGGTGGGGGTGGGGTAACAGACTCTGGCTGCTTGGTGAAAGAGGGGGAGGTCCTGCCCTAGGTACAGAGCAGACCTGGGCTTCTCATTCCAGGCTGCCAGCGAGCGCGCTCTGGCAAATGGTTTATCTGAAGACAACTTCTGTTTCTCGTTCTCTGTCGGGAGTTGCCCTGAAGCCAGCAATGAAAAATGGTCCTTTTCCCGAGTCTCTCTGGAGCTGTTGATTTATGTGGGAACAGTTCTCCGCCCGTGGGGCCGAAGCTGCCCTCCCTGGAGCAAGAGCGGTGGGGGAGGGCTGCAGGCCAACTGGGCACCCCCACCCCTCGCAGGCCGCACTTTTTATGACGTTTATCCCCGGGAGGAAATTTTACAGCCTCTCCCCCAGGAAGCCGATCTCTTTATCGCCCTAAAGTAAACACCATTATCCCAGGTCCATTAACACTGAGGTTTGGGCAGTGCAAATAGAGGCCCAAGCGGCAAGAAAGCAAGTCCTGCAAACTCTTTCCGAAAACCAGGAGAAGACTCCTGGAGAATTATGATTTCGGATTGTCCCCGCCCCCAAGCCCCAAGCTCCTAAAAATATAGAGCTATGCTAGATAAGGGAGAGAAAGGAACAGGTCCTGCTTCTCACAGCCGAGGGGAGGTGAGGAGGAGGAGAGGCTGGTGATGAAGGCTGTGACCCTGCGGCTCAGAGGAGGTAAGCGCGAGAGTGAGGACCAAGGTGGTGCTCGCGATGCTATTAGAGATTAGGATGGTGACAGTGACAACGGTGCGCACGGTGCCTGGAATGGTGACGCCGCCTTAGTGCTGGTACTGGGCTCAATGATGATGATAACGGACAGCGATAGGGCTGGGGCTGGTTCCCGGACTGGTTATCATTTTCTTCCTCCCCAGCCCAAGATGACAGATCTTTTTAGATAGTAAATTCGGAGGGGGTCTGGGAGCACTGAGGTGACCTCTTCTAGTACCAGACCATTTTATTTCTGCACTCTGTGCTTTTCCCTTTTGTGCCCCAGACCCCTCTTCCGTGGGGATGTAGATAGAGGGCTTTCATCAGATCGTCAGGCATTTGTAAAACTCAAGCTGGGATTTTTGGCTGAAGGGTACTACTATCTAATGAAAAAATAAACCAACCCCACTTGTAGAAAGAGCACTGTAGATTTTGGCAGGAATTTGGTCAGCTTATGCTGCTATTACATTAATTTCTCTTTATTAAATGTTATGTCCATTATATTTACTCCTGAGCCAATCTAAAAATATCTCCTGCCTACACACTCGTTAGAATGATCATCTTAAAGAAGGATCAATCCTTTCTCTAGTGTCTGGCTCTGACTTGCAACATATTCCAGAAAATTTCCACCCATCCCAAAGTGTCATCAAATCCACCCCTTAAGTAAATGTTTATATTAAATGATAGACCCTACACTACAAGGGCAGCTAACCTTTGACGGGGGAGGGGGAGCATTGAATGAGTACATTTTCCCATTTGCTGGCGCTACTTAATGCTTAGAATCCAGGCCTAGATGCAGGGATCTAAGAGAAAAAAACACTATTCATAAGCAAAGGATAAACTATGGGAGTGGAAACACCGAGGAAAAGCAACTGCCTGAATACAGAGGTTGAGGGGACATGACAGAGGAGAGACTCTAAATGAACACTAATGCAAATATTATCAACATAGCAATGGGTTCAAATCAAGAAAACATGTAATGCCCAGTGGATTTACGAGTAGGCTATGGGGGGTGGGGGGGGGATGAAAAGAAAATGATCTATGTCTTTAATGAATAATGCTTGGAAATGATAAAAAAAAAAAAAAAGAATCCAGGCCTAGAGTTCAATTCACCACTCTTGCCAAGTCAGCCAAAGAACACAGAAAATAGAGATCAGCCACCTCCTGAGCTCTGAACAACGCTAAAAGGGTTTACCTAAGGAAGGGTCATGGGAGAGGGCTACAGGGGGAAAGGGGTGGCAATGTGGTCTCAGACATTTCCTAACTGTATGACCTTGGGCAAGTCACTCAATCTTAGTTGCCTCAGTTGCCTCATCTATAAAATGAGCTAGAGAAGGAAATGACAAAAAAGACCAATTATCTTTGCCAGGAAAATCCCAAATGGGGTCATGAAGAGTCAAACATGATTGAACAACAACAACAAAGAGAAAAAGGATATAGAGTAGCACTAAATGTCAGATTAAATTTGTCTTTCTACACACCAGACATTATTCTCTGCCCCATTAGATTGTGAGCTCCGGGAAAGCAAGGGCTGTCTTTTGCCTTTTTGTATCCCCAGTGCTTAGCATAGTGCCTGGCACATAGTAAGCTCTTAATAACTGTTTATCAATTGATTGATCAATGATAATCAATAGCTTGGATGATAAAAGAGAGAGGATGAATAGTGGAGTTAACATATTCCAGGCATAATGTTGTACTTTTGGAGGAGAAGCTGTTTTATAGGGTATCATAGGGATCTGGAGGTTTGGATTCTAGTCTCAGTTTTGCAAGCAACTCACTTTATGAACCTAACTAGATTACATATTTCACACTTATAAAATGAGGAAGCTGGAATAGCTGATCTCTAAGGTCCCAGCCAGATGATATTCTAGGAGGCCCTACATTTCCAGAGAATTTGACCTGACCACATTCAGAAGCAGAGTTGGGGTTCTGGGACCAATAAAGAGGAGAAAGGGTCCAGGAAGGAGATCAGCTTCCATATGAACCTGCCAGAGTAGTTGATATTGCTTAGATCACTAGTGTATTGTGGAAAGAATAAGAAACCAGGGACTGCCCTGGGCAAAAGGAACCCTGCTTAGTGAAACGTGCCCTGATATGAAGCTATAGAGAGATGCTCTATAGAAATGGCCAGAGGAAGATATGAACAGATTACATAGATTATCCTGAAAAATCTAGTTAAAAAAGATTTTCAGTAAAGATTAGGTTGTGATTGAGGGGAGTGAGACTAGAGAAATATACTTTAGAACGAGGAGAAATAAGGGCAGGTCTCTTCTTCTGAATAAAGATATTTAGAACACCAGCATGTGTCAGTAGAAATTCCTATTACTGTCTGAAAGCAGGGGGAGTAGGAGTTCTTTTCTCTTTCAGAGTGGTCCATGGACCAAAAAAGTTGAAGAACTAATCATCCTCATTATTCAGTCTGTATTAAGAGCAGAAAAAAGTATGAAAGATCCACTTAATTGCCTGGGGAAGCCTTAGGACCAGCCTAGGCATCCCTGGACCTTTGAACTATAGACATCATCCATCCAGGTTCTGCATCTGGTACATTCAACTGGATTATTCAAAACTTGAGGTTTAAACATTTTTTTATACTAAAAACATATTCCAACACTCTCAGGTAGAAGCTGTTGAGGAACTTTTTAAAAAAGCTACAAGGCAAGGAGATTTTTTAAAAAGTGGTTTATAAGGAGACTCCCAAAGGTTTCAGGAACTACTTATCAAAGTCCTAGAACTGTTTTTATTCTTTTCTTGCCCAAAAAGTCCACAGACAAATCCTAGGATCAATACATATGAGAGCAAAGTTAATTCCAATTGCCCCAGATCTGCAATTAAAATAATTGCAATCCCTCTTCATATAGCTAATAGTAGGCTCTATATAAATGCATATTCCCTTCATCTCCTATTCCCAAAAATCTGCATGTTTGCAACAGTCCCAATTGATGTTGTGGGAGGGTAAAAAGTATTAATTTATGCCTCTCTAATTCCATCAGTTTTCTGGCCCAGAACAGATAACTTAAGTCAAAGCCAAATCACCTGTCCCCCTTACCCACCCATCAGCTACTCTGGCCTTAGCCAGGCTTGGCTCAGATCATAGACCTTGAGCAGGGTCAGTTCTAAATTGGCTTTTGGGAAAAAGCAAAGATGGAGTGGAGACTGGGGCTCCTTATGAAATATCATTGTCTAATCCTTCAATGGATCAGGGGTCTTATTAATGGGAGCATTCTGTATACAGATGCAGATGATAACTTGTCTACATTATTTTACCCTAGATCATTCTTAGTCACATCTTTCTAATGAATCCTAAATAGAAGATTCCCTCCCAAAGCTAATTTTAATATTTTGCATTTGCCTGGCATCACTTAGACAATCCATGGCATCCTTCACTCTCCAAATATGATCATCTCCCTCTTTTCCAGTCACACAAGGACATCTTTTATACCACTTTTTTTTTTTTTGCAATAAGCCTTCTTTGGGTATGTGATACAACTTACACCTACCCATAATTTCTATTTTTCAAAGATTATGGAGTTTCATGATTTATAGCCATGTTTGTTACCACTAAGTGAATGGTGATGTGTTAAAGGCTTACTTTTGTAGTAGTGAGCAGCTTGGGATCACTGAAGGCTACTCAGAATTTCTCAATATCAGTACCCATCTGATCTTCCTCTTCCTAATCAGTTCTGGGCGGGTTCATTGTTTTACCCATAGCAGAAGTGGTCAAGGTCACACAAACACAAACATATACACACAAATTCATTGGGCTGTCAATCTAACTGCATATTGTAATCTAAGCAACATTCAATTTCCTTTTCTTTTTTCATCTGGAAAAATAGGTCTCTCTCTCTCTCTCTCTCTCTCTCTCTCTCTCTCTCTCTCTCTCCTCTCCCTCTTCCTCTCTCCTCCTTCTCCCTCTTTTTTCCCCTCTTCCTCTTTCTCTCCCTCTTCCTCTCTCTCTCCCTTTTCTCTCTCTCTCTCTCTCTCTCTCTCTCTCTCTCTCTCTCTCTCTCTCTCTCTCTCATCCTCCCTCTCTCTCTCTCCATCCTTTGTTTTCTGACATTTTATGATCCATGTTCTTTCCCTCCAACCCACTTTTCCCCCTTCCCCAAGAGAGCAGATTATATGTGTTATCATACAATATTCATGTGAAAGAAAACATATATTGCTTACACTAGAGAAAAATTCATGGAGGAAGAAAATTGAAGAATGGAATTCTTCAATCAGAATTTAGACTCCATGAATTCCTTTTATGGCAGTGTCTTGAGTCTATCTTGGTGTTGTCCTGGGTCTTTGCTGATAGCAGTTGTCATTTACAGCTGATCATTATCCATTATCTGTATTACTGTGTATTCTCCTGGTTCTGCTCACTTCTTGACCAGTCTCTTTGAATGGATGTGACTTTCATTGAGGAGTCTCTGGAGTGTCTCCAGGTTCAATAAAATAAGTAGAATTTCATTTGTGAATAGGGACATCTATAGAATCTTGACATAGGGAGGACTTTTATTTGGATTCTGTGCTGAGGAAATCCTCTATAGCACTGAGGAATACTCATGGTTCACAGAGGTGAGCATGTTTTGATTGATGTTTGTGTAAACAATTCTCTATGGTTTTATATGTCATAGAACAGTACATGATTTTGACTTATTCATGGGAAACATTTGGTTCAAAGAGAGTTTTTAAGAGGCTATTTTGTTCTACTAAGTCAAAATGTTTTTTTTTTGAAGTTGGTAAATACTGGACACAGTGTAATCTTATATTTTCTATGCCTCTCAACAAGTTGTGAGATTATGAACATTTTTTATCTGCCACATTTGTTCCCTTCTCATGATTTCATCAAAGATGTCCTCTATCTCTGTCTCGCTTTATAATATGCACACACACACACACACACACACAAACCTTTATATATACACAGATCATTCTCATAAAGATTTGATGATTTTATAAGGATGAGAAAAATATGAGTTAGTGATTGTCCCTTTTGGAAAGAGGTAATAATACCATCTCCAGTCTTTTCTATTCTTTGAAATCTTCTCTTTGAGAAATCCTGAAAGTTAAACTCCATGTAGTGTCTGTTGATTCTTAATAAATCAGGGGATTCCCTTATCTGGGGGATTCAAAATGAACCAAGGAGGTTTTATTAATAAATTTTATTATAATTCCCCAAAGAAGATATAATGGGATGAATATTCAGACACCATCAGCTTGTTAAGATGGTAGCTCCATGTGGGGTCTGACTAGATGACTTCTAAGGTCACTTTCTAAGCTCTTGGAAAGCAGAATAAACGTTATACCTTTTTTTGTGTTAATTCCAGGGTAAGTTCATAGGTGAGGCAGTTTATGGATGGACCACTGGCCTGGAGTCAAGAAGACTCATCTTTGTGAATTCAAATTTGGATTCAGAAACTTGCTAACTGTGATCCTGGTCAAGTCAGTTAACACTATTTCCCTCAGTTTTTTCATTTGTAAAATGAGCCGGAGAAGAAAATGGCAAACCATTCCAGTATCATTGCTGAGAAAACCCCAAATGGGGTCACAAAGAATCATACAAAACTGAAAATAAGTGACTCAACATCATAGGCACGCAATAACTAGTTGAATAAATAAACTGTTGGAATATAACTGCTGCCTTTATCACCCTTCTACCTTCTTCAGGAGTCAAGGAAAGCAGGAAAGAAAGAAGAAATCAGAAAGAATATGGAGTTGAACAATGACATGATGTTTCAGATTTGTAAGTGCTAAGGCTTTCTATTTGAATTTGTGTTTGTAGGTCATCTGCTAGGCAGTTTGGAGTTTTTCAGTATCAAAATAATAAAAGAACAGATTCTTGCCTCACAATAATGATGCTTTTCACTTTAAAGATGAGGAAACTGAGAAGTTTAGTGACTTCCCCAGGTTCACTCAGCTGGTGTGGTGTGAGGGCCAGAATTTGAGTTGTCTGACTCTCATATGTGCTCTTTCCAGTAAACTGTGTGATTTCCCTAAAAGCATTTCCTCTCACCCAGTCCCCAGCATTAACAGGGTTTAAGGGTTCAAGCTGCATTTTATCACATACAATGGTGCATCAAAACAAAACTGGATGAGTATGCAGAGTCATTTTCCTACTTTCTAGTGCCCCTCCGGGCAGTCATCCAAAGTATAGGTAGACTTTCTGTGGGCTGATTCTTCAGGTTCAGGGTACTCTATGGGCCTGCACTCATAAGACTATTATTCATGAATCTTCATTAATGTGTTTAAAATCCAACAGCCAGAAGACGCTATTAGCTCAAAGCAAAGGCATTTACTAGAATAACATGGGCTGATGATTCACAATAAAATGCTCCCTTCCCGCTTAAACACATAGCATACTCTCCCTAAACATATATGCCATCTTTGGGGAGAATAATCAAGTATAGAGATTGTACATGGGGGCTAACACAAAGGGAACGTATGTGGACAGGCAACTCGAAACTCAAACACTACAAGGTTCCAGATGTCCTCTGTGATTACCTCACGCTACTCCTCACTGGAAAAGGGGAAGGTGGAGAATACTCAGAAAGATGGATGTGGGGATAGATTATTCCTTTTTAATTAAGATTAAAAAATATATATTTCCCATGGTCACATGATTCATTTTCTTTCCCTCCCCTCTCTTGGAGCTGACAAGCAAGTATTATCACTTGATACCTATTTCTATATTATGCATTGTTGTAGTAAAGGAATAGATTATTTCTAAGCTACACAAACTCGAAAGATGTTCAGAAATATTTATAGGGGCTCCTTTTCTCTGCACGTAGTGACAAAGAATTGAAAAATAAGGAGGGTGTCCTTTAATTGGGAAATGACTGAACAAGTTATGGTATATGAATGTAATGAAATACTATTGTGCTGTAAGGAATGAAGGGGATGGTTTCAGAGAAACCTGGTAAGACTAGTATGAATTGATGCAGAGTAAAATGAGTAGAATCAGGACAACAATTTATACAATAACAAAAATATTGTAAAGATGAACCATTTTGAAATACTTGGGGACTTTGATTAATACTGTGATCAACCATGATTGCCAAGATTCATGAGATATATAATCCATCTAATGATAGAGAGGTGATATACTCAAAGAGTGCAGATTGAAGCATATTTTTTTTAAATTTTTTTAAACCCTTACCTTCCCCTTGGAGTCAATACTGTGTATTGGCTCCAAGGCAGAAGAGTGGTAAGGGCTAGGCAATGGGGGTCAAGTGACTTGCCCAGGGTCACACAGATGGGAAGTGTCTGAGGTCAGATTTGAACCTAGGACCTCCTGTCTCTAGGCCTGGCTCTCAATCCACAGAGCTACCCAGCTGCCCCCTGAAGTGTATTTTTTGACAAAGTCAAATCAAGAATTTGTTTTGCCTGAGTATACATATTTATGATAGGAATTTTGTTTGTTTTTGTTTCTGAATGGGGAGATAAGTAGGAATGAAATTAAGCAGATTTTCATCACTTAAAAATAAAAATAATTAAAAAATTTTAATTTCTTAGAGCATATTTTAAAGGTAAAAAAATTTTTAAACCTGGAAGTTACTGACTGCAGGAACTTATAGCTTTAAATATATGTATCGATTTTCCCAGTGGTTAAACTCTAGAAGAATGATATTTATTACATTTATCAATAATAACTATTTGATGTTGATCGTATTGATGATATTGGTGTACATGAACTATTCCTGACATTTTTTTCTTTGAATTTTAGGATCCAATATAGTGTCTTATACCTAGTAAGTTTAAAAAAAATTTGTGGAATTAAATTGAATCAAGGTCAACCAGCTATTTTTTAAAATACTTCTTTGTCAACATATTGTTGGCTGAATTCCTGGATCCTAGCTATTTCATGGGCTCTATCTGAATACAATTCACTTTCAGTGACACAAACACATATATACATCATCATCACCCTCGTTTTCTGGGCTCTCTACCCAGATAGCATTGCTTTAGAAAGGAGAATAAACTATACCTCCAAATTTACCATGCTGGTAGGGTCTTTGAAGTTGGCTTTGGGAAGTTTCTGGGAGGAGGATAAAGGAAGAGAAGTTAGATCTTCTATCTTATGGCATGCTAAGAAAGTGCCATTGGCAAGTCAAGTATGGTTACTAGGTGGTGGCACTCAGAATTGATGAGCTACTCACTCCCATAGGCTTCCTGTTCCTTTAGATGGGGAGCAGCCAGAGGGAGAGGAAGAGGTATGACCCCTACCACCACTCCCCAGCCCTATGTAGACAAGAACTCTTTGGTGCTGTTTTCCAGCTGATCAGTTTCCTGGGACCACCTTGTTTTGCCATATATGTCATATGTGCAATTATACAGAAAACAATCTAGCAGCCACCAAATCTTGCCTGGGGTGACTAATTCTGGCACTGACAGACGTTTGAGAAGAGGTTTTTATCCCTTTAGAGATGGGAGAAACATCCCTGCTTTAGTCTGCACTGAGGTGCATATTGGGGAAAAAGGAGCAGCAGACACTGATCCCATTTGGAAATCCCATATGCAAAGGAAATGTAGTAATATCATAGCCTTGGGCAAGTTGACATTTCCATGAATAGGAGAGATGTAAGTAGAGAGGTATAATTTTATATACACGCCCCTAGACTTAATCAAGAAAAACCTTTGAGGCAAACATGAGCTGAGCCCAGGCAGGACCAGCCTTCTGTGGGGTGTTCATAGCCCATGACACTGGGGCTTCCACTCATACCACTTATAGGTGGGGCATCCTGTGCTTTGCTCCACCAGTCATGCCCCACAGCCATGCTTTTGGAAAGCAGTAATTGTCAGGACATTTTTCTTGACATTAAGTCTAAATTTGTCTCTTCTGCTATTTTTGCCCACTGGGCCGAGTTTCGCCCTCTAGGGTCAAGCAGAATAATTCTCTTTACTCTTTCACACGACTCCCTTCAAATCCTTGCACCATCTAATGAGACTTCCCTTCTTTAAGCTAACTCACCTGAGAATCTCCACTTGATTCCTGTATGCCATTATCCTCAGTCCCCTCACCATCCCAGTGAGCTTTCTGAGCATATGCTCTAGCTCGAGAAGGTCCCTCTTAAAACATGGCACTCTTCTAAAACAGGTACACAAATGAAGCAAAAAAGCGGACAATTTCATGCAAAAAAGATAGTAGCAATTTTCCAGAAGTATAAAGAATTCAGGTACTACCTTTTCTATATCCAGTTGCCTAAATCGTTTTTGCCTTTTCCCCTCCATACAAAGAAGTTGCTTTTTCACTGACTTTATCACCAAAAGGGGGTCAGATAAATACAGTATATGGCCACAGGCAGGCTATTATTTGATGAGGTATAAATGAGCTCCTTGAGAGAATGAAAAAATAGAGCAACTGAATAGAGGATCACTAAAATTCCTTTCTCCTTCAAAAGAAATGTGGGCAGCACTCAGATAGAATGAAGAATGACATGACTCATCTAAGGAGACCTTTTAAAAATCAATTCATTGATTCTAGGGGAAAGATTTGAACCCATTTCCTGGCAGGATAAACAGAAGCTTGTAGTTAGAGAAAAGGAAATTATAGGAAGCTACATGGGACTAGAGAAAAGAAAGTTGTAAGAACCTCTGTGAAGACAAGAGAACAGAGACTTCAAGAACAGGACATCAATGCAAAGAAAGAGACTGGGACTCTGTGAGTTAGGTTATTTGGACCAATTGAGCACAGACTCTGTTAGGACTGAAATTTCTTGCTGAAACCTTTTTGTACAATAGACCTCCAGCCAAACTCCCATTTTTTCTTTCCTACATGAGTTCCTTCATTGAACCACAAAGTCTTTTCATCTGAGTAGCTGGTAGGGGCATTTGTTGACCTTCTTTTGTTGTAAAATTTTTTTTCTATTTTAATGTAAGTAATGATAATCACCAGCAATTGCTAGTTATGGCGATGAACTGGCACAATAGGTCAAGTGTTATTAGTTAGGAAGTCTTGAGTTCAAATCCAGAATTATTGACTGAGTGACTTTGGGCAAGTGGCTTAACTTCTATCTCCTTTAGTTTCTTCATCTGTAAAAAGAGGATAATAGCACCCACCTCCCATGTGAATGAAATTTATGAAGATAAAATGAGATAATATTTATAAAGAGCTTTGAAAACTTTAAAGTTCTATGTAATTAGTTACTATTATTATTATAAATAAAGTTGAAAGGAAGCAATCAAGGTGGGAAATATTCCCAGAAAAGGAGGTAGAGATAGATTAACACTGAGGCATTTTTGACATAAATGCTGTCCCAGGTTGAAGGCTGACAAAAAATAGAGACTTATATGTTCTTTGCTTTTACTTTACAGAGAGGAGAAAGATAATTTATACTGGGAAAACTCACCTGGCAACCACTCAATAGAAGAAGCACCATCTCCTTTAATACACAGAGTACTTCCAGGTCTTGTGAGAAACAAGATGGCAGAGTAAGCATTTGCTCACATCCCTAAAACCTTTCCAAAACAGAAACGATGTGCAAAAGATAAAGCAACTTCATCTATTTCCATGATCCAGACACCCAGAATCTAAAAGGAGACTTTAAAAATCCTCCCACACCCAGGAATTGATGATCACTGACTCTGAGTTCATTCAGTACCCTTCTCCTACCTCCCACATCATAGGTATCCAAAGGGAACTAGCAGACCCAAGGACACAACAGAGATTTATATCAAAACCCATCACTATGCCCTGATCCCTTTTCCCTCTTTCCAGTGCTGTATAGACCCTAGCTCTAGGACATGGAAATTGACTTGAGACTTCCCAGACCTTATTGCTCTTCTTCCTTGGAAACAAAACACAGTATTTATTCTGAGATGAAAGGTAAGAGAGAGAGAGAGAGAGAGAGAGAGAGAGAGAGAGAGAGAGAGAGAGAGAGAGAGAGAGAGAGAGAGAGAGAGAAGAGAGAGAGAAAGAGAGAGAGAGAGAGAGAGAGAGAGAGAGAGAAAGAGAGAGAGAGAGAAAGAGAGAGAGAGACAGAGAGAGAGAAAGAGAGAGAGACAGAGAGAGAGAGAGAGAGAGAGAGAGAGAGAGAGAGAGAGAGAGAGAGAGAGAGAGAGAGAGACAGGGGGTGGGGGAAGGGGGGAAACCTTTTAGAAGCAAAAACTTGGTGGGGAGAAGCTTGGAAGCAACAGAGCTGCAAAGTTTTGAACTGCCTGGACAGGACACTATGAATCTCTACAAGAGGGGCTATGCAGTACTCTATTGAACCTTGGGAGAAGAGCACAACATCCAGATGGGGACTGTTCTGATTACCTAAAATCAGTTAAGATTCTAGGTTGGTGATTTGCCCCCTATGGGAAGAGGGTGAGATGCTTTGAGATCCAGATCCCAAGAAAACTACTATTAGAGAGGAAGGAGTCAGAATGTAAGTGATAAAGAAAATAGGGAGGAAAGAAGACTTAAAGTACCAAAGACTTCAAGAAGAAAAACCTTAAAGAACTTGAATATAGACAGATAAGTCAACAATCAAAACAGTAACAGCAGAGGAAAATACAGTCTCCAGATCTTGTAAATGAATTCGTGTCTATGAATAAATTCTGGAAAGGAAACTTTCCAATATTTAATGAGACAGAGGACCTTAAGGAGAACATGAACACACAATACACTATTCCAGAGTGGTTTAAAAGAGAAATAAGAATTATAAGAGCAGAATTTCTGCTCTGCACAAATAATGAACAAGAGAGGAAAAAATTAAACCTGCAAATGCAAGCCCCATCAAAGAAACTGAAAAAAGATATATTGGTAATGAAAATACACAGAAGTGAAAAACATCCTAGAAAAAGAGAAACAAAAAACAATGACATTAAAAGAAAATATGCTCATGTGAAAGCAAAATATATTGAACTCAAAGACAGGATATACAGAGAGATAATTTAAGGATTAGAAGATTCCCAGAAGAACATGATAGGACCAAAAAAAAAAGCCAAAATCTTAGCACCAAAATGAAGTAAATAACAGGAGAGAACTGTTCAGAACATTTAAACATAGATAATGAAATTCCTTGAGGGCAGCTAGAGATGGGAGGTCCTGGGTTCAAAGCTAGCATCAGAAACTTTGTAGCTGTGTGACTCTGGGCAAGTCATTTAGCTTCCATTGCCTAGCCCTTATAGCTTTTCTGTCTTAGAACCAAAAAAAGGTATTTATTCTAAGATGGAAGGTAATGGGAATGAAGGAAGGAAGGAAGCAAAGAAAGAAAAAAGACAGAAAGAAAGAAAGGAAGGAAGGAAGAAATGAAATGAAAAGAAATTCTAATTGAATGCATGCATGCATTTCTCTCTTCCTTAAATCTTCCTCTATTCTAAAATAAATTATCATCAATTCCATTTTACTTGAGTAATTCATTTTGGGATTTAGAAATTAAATGCGTGGTGACAACCAATTTAATAATCAAACCAACTATAAATTTAACAAATCGTTAAATTTTCTTAAATTTATGGTTGGACTGAATATTTAATTTGGTGGTCTCCAGGGATTTAATTTATAAATCCCAAAATGAATTACTCAAGTAGATGGAATTATGGTAGTTTATTTTACAATAGAGGGAAGATATTAAGGAAGAGAGAAAAGGGGAGAGAGAGAGAGAGAGAGAGAGAGAGAAAACTCTGGCTTCCTCTGAGCCAGGTAGAAATTCTAAGGTACCAATCAGGGGAAAGGAGTCTCAAGATGATGGGCCTTTATCAGAGGTTCACACCATTAGAAAGGGCAAGGAACTAAGTCAGCCTTTACACTCACCATGGTGACCATCTAAAAAGAAAGCAGTCTGAGGTCTCCTACACAAGCTCCTCCGGGGGTCCAGTTCCACAGTCAAGTATCTTCACTCCAAGTCTGAGTGTCTTTCTTCCAGTCTCTCAAGTGTCTGTCTTCCCTCCAGCTCCAAGTGACTGTCTTCACTCTCAGTCCAAGTGACTGTCTTCCAGTCCAACTCCAGAAAAAAAATTCAAAGACACATAGTGACTAAAATTTCATCTCCCTCAAAAACCCTTACCTTCTTTCTTAGAATCAATACTATGTATTAGTTCCAAGGCAAAAGAGTAGTCAGGACTAGGGAATTGGGGTTAAATGACTTGCCCAGGGCTATACAGTTAGAACGTGTCTGAGGCCAGATTTGAACTAGAATCTCCCATCTCTAGACCATGACTCTCTATCTGTTGAACCACTTAGGTGACCCAGAGTGGTTAAATTTAACAATTCAACTCAGAAACAAGTTCTGCAAGTCATTAAGAAAAAGACCTTTAAATTCAAGGGAAAGTGCAATTAACAATAGAAGACCAATTCATATCCACTAGAAAAAGGAAGAGAGAATGGCATGATGTGTTTTGATGAGTACTGGAGCTCAGGATGCAGTCCAATCCTGCTAATCTGAGCTTAGTCATACAGGAAAATAGATGGATGTTCAATAATAAAGAAGAGACTGCAGCGTTTTTAGAAAGAAATCCAAGACTAAAGATACTACTTGCCTTTCAAATATGCCCACAAAAGAGAAATATGGGAGGAATGAATAAATTAAGCAGGTAGAGAATAATAGCAACAGAGTGACAACAGGGAGACTAGTAAGAGACTTCTTTCTAAATGGATACAGGAAGATCAGGTAAAGGTAGAAATCTGGTAGAGGTAAGTGAAGAAAAAACAGGTTATTAGGACCAAAATATGGTGACATCTTGCCTGTAGGTGAATGTTCCTTTTGTAGGACTTCATTACAACATGGAAGGGGGCATAAAGAGAAGGTAGTGGGGCAGGAGGATGGAGAGAAGAGAATGATGTGGGGGTGGGAGGGTAGGAGTAGGGCAAGGGCAAGTCAAGATTCTCTGGAAGAGGATACATACATTATTGTAGTGATGTAACAAACAGGAAATAGCAATAAAAATGTATTTTTAAAAACACTGCTGAAGGCAGCTAGGTGGCTCAGTGGATAAAGAATCAGCCCTGAAAACAGGAGGTCCTGGGTTCAAATGTGGTCTCTGACACTTCCTGACTCTGTGACCCTGGGTAAGTCACTTAACTTCAGTTGCCTAGCTCTTACCACTCTTATGCCTTGCAATCATTACTTAGTATTGATTCTAAGACAGAAGATATGAGTTTACTCTACTTGAATAGTTTAGGAATCATATTACTTGATTTGGAGACAGAAAAGGGCCTTGGTTCATATTTCTTATTAAGCTTCAAATGTGTATGACCCTATATAAAAATACCCAATTCATACCTTCTTTTTGTTGCACACTAAATCCTATTGTTATCAAATTACTATACAGGACAGCTAGTTCACCATATGAGCCTAGGAGTGTGAGGTCAGAGTAAAAGAATATTGGCACAATTTTAACGACAGTTCTAGAGTTTCACAATATGCAATTTAAGGAAGAACCAGCCAGGGTCCCTGAATTCTGAATGCTTTGCTTGGGATCATGGACTATGCTAGCATGATAAATAACTTTTTAAAAAACCTTCTGTCTTAGAACCCATGTTGGTTCTAAGACAGAAGAGTGGTAAGGGCTAGGCAATGGGGGTTAAGTGACTTGCCCAGGATCATACAACTAGGAAGTGTCTGAGGTCAGATTTGAACCCAGGACTTTCCATCTCTGGGCCTGGCTCTCAATCCACTGAACCACCCAGCTGCCCCCATGATAAATAACTTTTAAAGATGCTTCTTCCCTCCTCTTCTTCTCCTCACTTCCTCTCTCATTTCTTCCTCTTCTCCTATCCTTTTCTATCCCCATTGCATCTCTCCCTTCCTTTTCTCTTCCCAGAAAAAAAAAATCCTGAGAATGTGGAAACTGAAGTGTAGTTAATTTAACTTCATCACTCAGTAGTTAAAGATACCTTCCAAATGAGAAAACTAAAAATACTTGGCAGATCTGAGAGCCCAGCAGAGGAAAAAGTATATATACATCCAATAAATATTCTGTTTTACAGTGCCTTTACCATAAAAAAGAATATTCCCAAACACCAGAGTTAACACAATTAAACAACCAGGCTCACTTTAATAGACATTGTGTCCTTTTCTCCATTGAATCCTATCACCTTCCAAGGGGGGAAAAGGCTCAAGAATTGTTTATCCAATAAAAACCATTTTCTAGTAAATCACATTTTACTAGCCACTATACAAGTTCCCCCAGATAGTCTGGCCACCAGCTGTAGACATAACATATGACACAACTAGTCACATCCCAATGCTATTAATGTCTGTTCCATATTTTTATTCTTAAGCACCCTGCTATGTGTGAGACCTCTTTTAAGGCCAACAGAAGTTAATTTCTTTAAAGTTATTCTCTATCTTTTTTTTTTTGGCATTTTCAGATTTTCCTCTGGGGTTGTCCTCTGGGGACAAAATTATAAAATGAGTGAAATATGTCATAGGAGCTGCCCCTCTGCTCTCAGCCTAGGGGCCTTCTGGCTTCCCTTCCATTGAAAGACCATATCTACATTTAAAGTGAGAGAACTGGGTCTCAAGATCTAGGGCCATGTTGGTGAACCTTTTAGAGACCAAGAGCCTAAACTGCAACCCTCATGCCTCATGTGAGCCCTGGTCTTACCCCAGATAGGGAAGGTAGGAAGTACTCCCCCTGGGCTACTGGGCAGAGGGGTGGGTCATGTAAGAAATGTCCTCAGACACAATGGAGAGGGATAAGGAAACAGACCTCTGCAGAATGCTCTGCCACATGTGCCATAGCTTCACCAACACAGACCTGGGCTATCTATTGCTTAGTTCACTTTTCGGATTATTGCCAAATCTTTTAATGAAATCATCAGGGAGCCAGAAAATAAAATGAGTTTTCCACCTCCCTTCCAAGATCAGTTATTCAATTCTTTCATTCAACAATATAAGAATTATTCAGTTTATTCATTCAATAGCACAAGATTTATTCAAATTTATTCATTGAACAATATAAAATTATTCAATTCTTTCTTTCAACAATATAATTATTAAGTGTAAGATCAAGTAATAGACTAGGTAGAGGAAAGAAAGATAGTACTGTGTCGTCACTTTGAAAAAGGTTATAATTTACTAGGGAAGGTCAGGCATGCATATATGTCACTATGTGATAAGCACTACAAAAATGATAGAAATTACTATAGAAATTTCTTTTCAGGGGACCAGCTTCAGACACTTACAAGCTATGTGAACTTGGACGAGTCATCTAACCTCTATCTTTCTTAATTTCCTCTGTAAAATGGGGATAATAATAGCACCTACTTCTCAGAGTTTCTGAGAGGGTAAAAAAAGATAATGCTTATGAAGTATTTTGCAAATCTTATAGATCTATATAAATAAATGCTGTTGTCATATTACGATGATGATGATTTTTTGTTCTAGGGAACTCCCAGTGAGGAAATTTCTACCAGTGCAGACCATCAACAGACTCTGCAATTTATAGTCTTACAGAATTTCCTAGAACACTTAGATAACTGGCCCAGAATCACACAGCCAATATGTGTCAGAGGCAGGACTTGAATCTAGAGAAATTCTTTATTTACTACACCATTAATTGTTCTCAGAGAAGAAATTTAAAGGAAGGAAAATTGCTTCTAGCCTAGCCTAGGGCTTGGGGATGGAAATCAGCAAAAGCTCACATGGAGGAGGTGACATTTCAACTGGGTTTCCATTATTGGGAAGGATTTTGATAAGAGGATGCATTGGCAGGAGGAGGTTCTGTTGAATTCTGGGAGCCTTCTCTTCTAAGTTTGCCTTCTATCTACTCTGCAGATAATATTCTATGTACATAGTTTTGTTTTTTAACGCTTGCCTTCCATTTTAGTGTTAATTCTAAGATAGAATAGCCATAAGAACTAGGCAATTGGAGTTAAGTGACTTGCCAAGGGTCACACAGGGAGGAAGTCTCTGAGATCAAATTTGAACCCAGGTCTTCAGGCTTTTCTCTCTATCCACTGTGCTACCCAGCTGCCATATATATATATTAGTGTGTCATCTACTCCTTTAGAATGTAAGTTTCTCGAGATCAGTTTTTTTTTACCTTCTTTGTACCCCCAGGTCTTAGCAAAGTGCCACACACAGTCAATGCTTAATAAATGTTTATTAGTTGATTGAATTCAGTTCATTTCAGTTAGCATTATTTGGTATCTATTATGTATAATTCACTGGTTTATAATAATAATTAACACTTATGTATGCTGCTTTAAGATTTGCAAATCGTAGCTTATTTGAGACTCACAACTGGGTTCAATAGATACTACTTATGATTATTTTAGTTAGTATTCACATAGCATAAGAAAAACCCAGACCTTCTGTCCTAGTATAATTTCTAAGACAGAAGAATGACAAAGGCTACACAGTTGGGATTTAGTGACTTGCCCAGAGTCACATAGCTGGGAAGTATCTGAGGCCAGATTTGAACCCAGGTCCTCCCAGCTCCAGCCCTGGTGCTTTATTATCCATTATGCTACCTATGTAGCCTGCATTTACAGAGCATTTTTATTAAGGTTTACAAAATGCTTTCTATATACTATCTCATTTAGATGCTATGATGTTATTATTATCCCCATTTTTATAAAGGAGAAAACTGAGTCTCAGAGGAGATGTGTCTTTCCTGGTCATACATCTAGCAAATGGCAAGGGCAGGAGTTGAACTTGCATCTCTCTGACTTCAAATGCAACCCTATCTGTGATGTGCTGCCTCTCTTTAAACAACAACAACAGTGTTTACAAAGTCCTTTAAAGTTTGCAGTGTAGTCAGATATATTATTTTATTTGAGTGGTTACCACTCCTAAAGAGGAACTCAAAATATAAACACCCTTTTGATTATATGGCTTGCTGATGCAAAACCATTTTACATGAGTTTCAAGGCTTGGTAAAGTATATTCCAAAGACTGAGTGCCAATGTTTGCTCACATGCAAATGGATATGGGATTGTTGTCAGAAAAAAGTCAGGTCAAGCATAAAGAAATCCAACTGAGGTATGTAGGTAGCTCAGTGGGTAGAGAGCTCAAGCCTAGAGACAGGAGACCCTAGATTCAAATCTGACCTCAGATACTTCCTAGCTGTGTTATCCTGGGCAAGTCACTTAACCCCAATTATCTATCCCTTACCACTCTTCTGCCTTGGAACACATACCTTGTATTGATTCTAAGTAAGAGAGTAAGGGTTTTAAATAGAAAGAATGAAAGAAAGAAAGAAAGAAAGAAAGAAAGAAAGAAAGAAAGAAGAAAGAAAGAAAGAAAGAAAGAAAGAAAGAAAGAAAGAAAGAAAGAAAGAAGAAGGAAGGAAGGAAGGAAGGAAGGAAGGAAGGAAGGAAGGAAGGAAGGAAGGAAGGAAGGAAGGAAGGAAGGAAGGAAGGAAGGAAGGAAGGAAGGAAGGAAGGAAGAAAGGAAGGAAGGAAGGAAGGAAGAGGAGAAGGAAGGAAGAAAGAGAAAGGAAGGAAGGAAGGAAAGAGAATGAAATTGAGCTGAAGGAATTTGAACTCTGGGTACCAAAAGTTTGACTAGAGAAACACGAATATCTTAGCCCAGGAATGATTAATGCTGATCTTAATTAATAAATCTCAAAATTATTTTAAAGAATTTAAAACCAACCAACTTGTCCTCTCCCCTTACCTATAAATTCTTTTGGCTAAGAATCAAAATAGAGAGGAGAAAAGATTTTTTTTTTCCCTTCACATTAGTCAGATGACTAATATATGTGTTATCTAAATATAGAACCATGGACCTTCTAAAATCCTGTTGGACTTAATTCAGCCCTTTTCTGAGTTATTACATGTATTTCCTGGACCATACAATTCAGCATTTCCCTATATGATGTCATATATATAGATTTAATGTATAGTAGTAGTGGTAGTCTCTTGGTGACCGAGAATGACATTGTCTTTGTGCATTATCATCTATTGATGTACCCTCATGTGGCTTTGGAGTCCAAAGGCTGAGGCTCACAGTTTGTGGCACATGGGGCATGGGACACCAGTTGTTACGGGAGGTGCGGTTGTGGCCTGGTGTTGGCGTTCACACGCAGCGATAGACGTCGACGTCGCTCATCTTCAAAGGTGGTGGTGACATGGTGAATGTGGGCTCGCCAGCTGCTTCTGTCAGAGGCAGCAAGTTCTAGTTGCTTTGGTGTCATGCCAGCCCACTTCAAGTTGGACTTTAGCTGATCCTTGAATCTTCTCTTTGGTCGGCCTTGTTTCCTGAGTCCAGCTGACAGTTCACCATAGAATACCTGTCTTGGTATTCGCTGTGGGTCCATGCAGATGACGTGTCCAGACCATCGTGGCTGGGTTTGGAGGACCAGGACTTCGATGCTGGTGGAGTTGGCTCTGTCGAGGACTTCCTGGTTGGTGATTCGGTCCTGCCATCGGATTCTCATGATTGACTGGAGGGAGCGTTGGTGGAATTGCTCCAGCTGTTTCATGTGCTTCCGGTACAGTGTCCATGTCTCACAGCCGTACAGGAGCGAGCTGAGGACCACTGCGTTATACACTTTGAGCTTCGTCGCAGTGCCCACACCCCTGTGTTGGAGGACTTTGGAGCGCAGCCGCCCGAGTGCCTGGCTGGCCTTTTGGATCCTGGCATTGATCTCGTGGTCTAGGGACCTGTCGTTGGGGATGGTGCTGCCCAGGTACTTGAAGGTGTTGACATTAGAAAGCTGCGTGCCCTCGATTGTAATGTACGGCTGGTTTGTTGGCCTCCCTGGTGCAGGTTGGAACAGCACCTCTGTTTTGCTGAGGCTGATAGTCAGACCAAACAGTTTTGTTGCAGTGGAGAACCTGTCCACAATGGTTTGGAGATGATTTTCTTGGTGGGCCATGAGAGCACAGTCATCTGCAAAGAGAGCTTCCAGGATGAGTCTCTCTGTTGTCTTTGTTTTTGCAGTCAGGCGGCGAAGGTCAAATAGTGAGCCATCCAGTCGGTCTTTGATGTAGATGCCCAGGTCTAGGTCCATCACAGCATGTCTTAATACTTGGGTGAAAAATAGGTTAAATAGTACTGGAGCGAGGACACAGCCTTGTTTCACACCATTGGAGATGTTGAAGTGATATCAATAATTCCAAGTATTATATTTTATAAGATTTATTAATAATCACTTGAAGTAGAAGAAAAAAGATAGAACTACAAAGCTTAAGTATGACCACATGAGTAAACTTTCCTGGCAAGTTCTCCTCTCAACCTCCACAACTATGTTCCAGGAAGAAATGAGAGAGAGAGGCGAGGTCACACCAAAATATATCCTCCTTATGTTAGCCCGTAGCATAAATACGCAAATGGGATGCTGGGTAAGAGAGTCCTGGGAAGAAAATTCTATCCATACATCAAGAAATATCTCAACCATGTGACCCAAAAGTCAAGCCAAAAGTAAGATAATGGAAGCTCTGTGACCTACAGAGTTGTCAAGTCAACAAGCACTTATTAAAGATTTTCTCTGGATCAGGCACAGGGCTAAGAGCTTATTACATCATCAGGGATGATTATTAGTCAGAAGGTAGTCCAAGGCTTTCTTCCAATGTAGAACCATAGAACTATAGAATTGCAAGGATCATCTACTATAACCTCTTATCCTCTTCTACCACATCCTTTTTTAAAAAAATTAATTTATTTAGTCAATTTAGAACATTATTCCTTGGTTACAAGAATCACATTATTTCCCTCCCTCCCCTCCATTCACCCTTCCCGTAGCCATGATGCAATTTCATTGGGTATTACATGTGTCCTTAATCAGAACCCATTTCTTCTACCACATCCTTAACAGAAGATATCCAGACTTTCTTTGAATATTTTTCAGGGACAAGGAAATCATTACTTTCCAAAGCAGCTCATTCCATTGTTGGATATTCTTAGTTCTAGATTATATTCTTCCCAAATCTGCCTGTTGTAACTTTCAATAATAGATCAAAGGTTTGATTATATTGTCTTTTTGACATAAGAATCATTCAGCTCTTATGCTTATCCTCAGCTTTTAAATTTTTATTTTCTGGACCACTAGATGTCAAAATGTGGTCCAGGGATCTCTGGGGATATTCAAGACTTTTTCAGGGATCCATCATTTTCATAATAACACTAAGATGTTTTCATTTGAAATAGAGTAAATATCACTATATGAAGCCTACATAAGCCTTACTGAGTCTCATTTTCCTCATCTGTAAAATATGACAACTTATTCTTGTAGTACTTAAATGGGCATCGTAAGGTTTAATTGCAGTAAAAACTTTGTAACAATAAAAAGACTATATCAATGTGAGTTATTACTGATAATAAATTGAAGCAAACCATATGTAATATACATATGTCAAAAGATGTCTTTTAAAATGTAGTTATTCTCAATTATCTATGTAAGGGAGAGAATAGAATAGGTAATTTAAAAAATTGTATTTTACTTTAGAATGTATTTTATGAGTTTTCCTCTTTTCTGCTGAGGCTAATAAAATTAACTTGTAGTTACAGAACACACACTCAGTAACAGAGGAAGAAACCATGGAGAAGTGGCTTGGATTACAAGGAGTTTTGTAACCTCAGAGTCAACCTACAAGGTGGAGAATCCACACAAGGCTCAATGAGGATTGACTCATTGACTCAGTAAGAGCTACTGATCCTCCTATATTCCATGTGAAGTCTTAAACATATATGCACAAGACCAGGTTCAAGGGGTAGAGAGGCTGGGGTGTGGGAGAAGGGGTATGGATGGAGAGCTAAAAAAACAGGTTGATCAGTTTCCTTGAAGACTGGAGAAGCAATGATAAAGTCAGGATTAGAACCCGGGTTTCCTAACCATCTTTAAAACTTGGAGTTACCTGTCATTGTAATATAATGTAGTCTCTCCATTTCTCTAGTTCTTTTTCTTATTAACAATAGCAATAGTTAAGAATTGTCATAGCTAAGACTTTGAAAAAGATTTTATATTTGCCAAATATCTATGTGCAATTTACTGGTTAACAACAACAACAACAACAACAACAAGGCAGATAGGTGGTTCACTGGATTGAGAATCAGGCTTAGAGAGAGGAGGTCCTGGGTTCAAATTTGACCTCAGAGATTTCCTAGCAGTGTGACCCTGGGCAAGTCATTTAGTCTCCATTGCTTAGCCCTTACCACCCTTCTGCCTTGGAACCAATACAAATTACTGATTCCAAGATGGAAGGTAAAGATTAATAATAATAATAATAACAGAGAAGAGAAAACATTGTATACAGTAACAGCATTATTACTCAAAGAATAACTGAATGACTACACTATCCTGAGAAATATGAGTGTCCAACTCAAGTATGAGGGATTTATGAAGGAAAATATACGGAGAGATGGAAGTTATTATATGGTTCTACATATATATCGATTTCAATTGTGAGCCTTCTCCAATGCAGGGTTGGGAAGGAGGGAAACAACTCCAAATTTAATGTGTAACAAAAATAGAATAATAACAACTAATATTCATAGTGTCTGAAGTTTGCAAAGCAATATATATGTATAAATACATACCCACACATATGTGTGTGTCTATAATCTCATTGCAGCTTCAGATAACATCCCCATTTAATGAGAAGGAATTTGGATCTCAGAGAGGTTAAGTGACTTGTTAATGGTCTCCAGTATTGGGCTTCTAGGCCTAGCTCTCATGCCATTTTCACACTCTGCCCTCAATGCCTCTTGGTTTACCCCAATTTCACTTGAACTTGGCCTGTCAATTTGTTTCTTTAATTTAATTTTGTAATTGATTAATTAAGAAAAAATTTTCCATGGTTCCATGATTCATGTTCTTTCCCTCCCCTTCTCCCCCCTCCTCCCCCAAGCCAAGGAGTAATTCCACTGGATTTTACATGTCATCAATCAAGACCTATTTCCATATTATTAATATTTGCACTAGGATGTTCATTTAGAGTCTACATCTCCCCAGGCATATCCCCATTGAACCATGTGATCAAGCAGTTGTTTTTCTTCTGTGTTTCTGCTCCCACAGTTCTTTCTCTGAATGTGGATAGTGTTCTTTCTCATAAGTCCCTCAGAAATTTGACCTGTCAATTTGACTGGTGTAGGATGAACTTTGTGATCCTATTCTTGAATATTATAGGTTTCCCCAGAGGTGTGAGAGCAGACACACATATCTGGCTTAATAGGTACCCTTCACTTTAGAGACATAATATGGGAGATGGAGGCAGCTAGGTGGCTCAATGGATTCAAAAACAAGGGCTAGATATGGGAGACCCTGAGTTCAAATTTGGCCTCAAATACTTTCTAGCTGTGTGACTCTGGGCAAGTCACAGAACCCCTGTTGCCTAGCCCTTACTGCTTTTCTGCCTTGGAACCAATACACAGCATTGATTCTAAGATGGAAGGTAAGGGTTTAAAAAAACCCATGATGGAGTGTTGAAGGTAAAACAGCAAAAAGAAACAAAAAACCCAGAATGCTTCCAGAATTCTCCCCTTTCTGTATCTTCCTCTAATTTTTTAGCAACCCTAAGCTTCAGAACTCTTCTGTTCTTGTTCAGTGTTTAATAAAGTTAATCATGCAAAGGTTTATATTTCATTTGTTGTTCCTTCTTGGAGCATTTGTGTTTGGAAAAGAGGGTCCTAAGGAAAGGGCAATGCTTAGACCAAAGAATGAATTTATAATAATGGGCTATCAGGCTTCTGTGGAGGAGTGGGGACACTTTGTTGGTGACCAATAAATTACTCTACCGTCTCCAAATGGGTGGTGAAGGAAAGCCTCCATTAAGGGAGTAGCAAAGGGGATGGGAAAAAAGAATTAGTACAAGTCAGATCATTGTAAAGAAGGCTGAATAATGGTTGATGATTAATTGGAAGTGGGGGGCAAGAAAGAAGGGTAAAGGATGATTTCAGTGGATAAGTGGGAGAAGAGTAGTGATAATAAGAGAAAAAGGGAATTCCAGAGGGGATGGGGTTTTGATTTTTGGGCAAAGATGTCTAGGGAAGAAGAATTTTGGAACTGTGGGTTCACTCACTCCCAGGGAAAAGCAACTTCCTCTTACTGAAAGTTGGAATATTCTCTACAACTTACATTCTTAGGAAGTTCCCCAGGGCATTGAGAAATTAAATGACTTCATCAGGGTCTCAAAGGCATTATGTGCCAGAAGCAAGACTTGAACTCAGTCCTTCTAGATTTCAAATCCAGCTTTGTATCTAACTACCACATCACACAATCTTTGAAGAATTTGATTTTAGAAATAAACATCCTAATGCAAACACCAACAACATGGAAATAGGTTTTGATCAAGGACACATGTAATACCCAATGAAATTGCACATTGGCAGTGGGATGGGTGGAGGGAGGGGAGGGAGGGGAATAATATAATTCTTGTAACCAAGGAATAATGTTCTAAATTGACTAAATAAATTAACTTAATAAAAAAAAGAATTTGATTGTAGGCATATTGAATTTGAAGCAGTGTCAGAACATACATGTGGATGGTCTTTGGAATTATAGGACTTACATTCTATACCTGAGAGGTGCCCTCCAACATGTGCTTGTTGAAGCTTTGGGATGAGATGAACCTGAGGGGGGAAACCATACAGCTATAAGAAAAGGGCACAAAATAAGCTTTATGGCATGTATATTTAAGGGCTAGAGAGAGGAAGTAGAGTTAGCAAAGGAGACAGATAAAGAGTAGTTAAGAAAGTAGGAAGAGAACCAGGGCTGTATAGTTGCTCAAAAATCCATTGGAGAGGAAGAAGTGAGAAATTAGCAGTGCCAGATGCTACAGAAAACTCCAGCAACATCAGGACCAAAAAAACCACATCAAGACCAAAAAAGCCCCAAATCATTGGATATAGAGATGAAGAGGTCACTCACTGGTGATCTCAGAAAGCATTGTTAAAAGAGAGTAATTGAAGTCAAATCCACATTTCTAATTCAGCTCTTGCTAAAACAAATAAATACTAAACACCACAATCTTAGAATTCTTATGTGTGCACTGAAACCACAAATCCCACCATATCATTAAAGCAAATCTGTCGGGATGTTTTTCTATCTTTTCTTAACCTCAGGTTGCATGTTGCTATTTTGTAACTTCTTTTTTCTCTTCCAGATTGCCTTTGAAATCAGATTTAACTGGTTAAAAATGGCAGGGGGTAGGTAGAAATAAGAGGTAGGTCTTGAGAAGAAAGGAGAAAAGGAAGTCATAATCAAATAGTGTGATTTATAGACCTTCAAGATGACCCTGTTCTCATAGAACCCCTGAGTAATAATGGTTTAATGTGTTGCCCTCCCAGATATAAGTTTTTAGCAGGGACCTTTCATGTCTTCACCAGAAGGAATAAGTAATGTGGGAAATTCCAGAGCAGTGCTACGGTTAATGGGGGAGATATTTTTGGACTGGATGACTCCTCAAATCCTACTACTTAAGTCTCATCTATCCTTCTTCCTTTTTATACAAGCTACTTGAGAAGAGACGAAACTTTTACCAAATCCACTTTTTCCTGATATAAGTAATTAGAGAGGTTTTGTGTTGGCCAAAACATAGTACTCAAGTCAGGACTGCTTTTGTTATTGTTGCTTTCTGTCAGATAAATATAATAAAGGCAGGAAAGTGGAACAGAAGATTGGAGGGTTCTTCACTTAGCCTTTATTCTTACTCATCTTTATTTATATGCCAACCAGGCAGGATCTTGGGGAGAGACAGGTTTAGCAACCCCAGCCTCTAATGAACACTGATCTAATTAGTTTACATGCCATTATTAAATGTCTTTTGTTTTTAACTAAAGTTTCCTCTGGCTTGCTGTTGAAAGTAAAAACATCGATGGGGGCTCATGAGTGATGATGTTTTTAAAAATTTGTACTGACCCACAGAATGTTTCTATTTTGGGCCAGGCTTTATTTTTTGTCCAAGTGAGCATGGTGGTTCAGGCATGGGGTTATCATTCGTAGGCAATATATTTAAGAAAAGATGTTTATTAACAATACCATGGAAAGGATGATATTCAACTAGAATACGTCAATTTTTCAGGTCGTTGCTATACCCCTTGTGTCCTTAGGGACTCAAACAGTACCATAAAGACTGAGGAGTCTTAACTCTTGGTGGGTTTTTACATTTGGCAACCGGGGAGTTATATTAGCAGTTCTAGCCATAGTCTCCTGGTCCAATTAAGTCTCAAGGATGGTTTCATTGCCTTTTTAGGGAAAACTAGCCTGACCTACAGGGAAGAGTTGTTGCTCCTACTATCTCCTTGAGCCTGGGGTAGCTTTGCATATAAACACCCATTCCCTTCAGAATACGATCTATTTCCTCTGTCCAACAAAGAAATCACTCTACTTCAAGATCTCTAACACCATCCAGTCCATGGGTCCATGTACCCAGCTAAGGGATGCCAAGTCTTGTCCTTGCGATGCCCTTGTGGTGACCTTTATACAACATTCCCCGGGCAATAGGAAAAAATTGCTTACTGTGGAGCCTTGCCACTTCCAGAGAATTAGTCAGCAGTCTGGAACTCTGTGTGTGTGTGTGTGTGTGTGTGTGTGTGACCCTGACCACTTCTGGTTTTTTCTCCCTTCTTGTCCTTTCCCTCTCCCCACCCGCCTTTCCCTTCTGGTGTTGGACTGGTCTTGGGCAATCATTGAAAGGGTGACAGCAAGGTGTGATGGATGGATGGAGTAGCTGCAGGAGTGGCAGAACCGTTGGTCAGTAACCTACGGCTGTGTTTATAAGAAGGAAGAGGCTGTTTCCTGGAGCGAACATAATGCAGCTCTAAAAAAGGCAGGGGAAATACATCATGTAAAAAGAGCACAACCCTGGGCGGGTCACTGGGGATCTGAGTACCAGAGAAAACCCTCCAGGTCAAGGTGCCTTTGACAGAAGCTTTTTTATAGGCCATTTGCGTGAGGGTTCGCTGCTGTTTCTCTCTCCGGCTGACAGCAACTCAAGGTCCCATCAGGAATCTGGAAGAATCTAATCTTAGTTGTTGCTTTCCAGCTTTTCTCCGCAGGCCCTGCATATTTAGAAAAGAAGTAGCCAACTTAGATTGTTGGCTAAAAGCTCCCAAAATGACAATTTCTCTGATTGACTCCTGCTCTGCTGAAAAGCGATGAAGCGAGCAGTCATCTGCTGCTGCCCCTTTTGTCTCACCCTTTCCATGGCCCAGACTAAAGGAAATTTAAATAGGCTTCTCAACAGCTGTTCCAGGAGCAAGAGTAGGGTTTATAGTGAAGAATTCTCATTTTGTGATAAGTACCTTGGTTTGTATACTACCTGGGTGATTTCGGGAAAGTCACTTCAACTGTCTGGGTTGTGGTTTCCTCATTTAAACGGAGGAATTGGACTAGATGACTTCTTAGGTTCTTTTCCACTTGATTACTATAATCCTGAGCTGTCTTCCTCTGAGTTCAGTTCCTCAGTTTATCACCAGGGTTCCTTCCATGCCAATTTTCTTTTTTAAATTTTATTAATTTTTTTATCCTCAAAAATTTGCAATCTACATTTAACTCCCCATCCCAGACCAAGAAAAAAAATACATAACTAACACCTTGAAACCACTTACTAAATGTTTCTTGATTGATGGTGATCTGGAGATGAGGGGTTTGATATCAGTGTGTCCCATCGTCCTGTATGCTGTTGGATGGAGGGGGCATTTAGGGAAAACTAGTGCCTCTGGTGTGAAAGATTTGGTGAGCCCCTTTTCAGGGATGCTCGTTCTCCTTTGATGTCCATCTGCCATCCCCTGTGGCAACACACCCCAATGAACCATCTCAGCAGACAGGCTGAGGGTAACCCACAGGTCTCAGACCTGTAATTGAGTGTGGGGGGGTGTCTGTCCCAAGCATGTGAAGATTTCCTCGCAGATGAGAACAATTTGTGCCAACACACATGAAGGCAGCTGAAGCAGGCACTGGGGTTAGCCATGGAAGAAGCCAAGGTCACCACTGCATCCTGAGGCATCACCAAGGCATCTTGACTTCTGTCTTGCCACTGGATTTAGATGACTCTGGAAGACAGAGTGAGCCTGAGGACTTGGTACAACTCCAGCTCACCTCAATCCCATTCACGCTGTTGACTTTGATACTTCAATGTATCTTTGATCTCACCGATGTGGTTATTGCATTCTCTCCTATGGAGCAATTCGATTCAATGAGGCAAACACTTAATAGGTGCCTACTATGTGTAAGGCACTATCTAGGTAAGTACTGGAGATTCAAAGGCAAAAGTTAAATACGCATTGCTATTAACGAGCTTCCATCTAATTGGGTTGCAACTCAGCCAGTCTTCATCTTATTTTATACTTGTCTTGTGTCATTGTGTAAGTCTTCCATAAAAAGTTCATCCAGCGAGTTGAGGGCTTTATTTAAGATCTCCCAACATTGTTTGGACATTGGAACATGAGGGATGAACACTGGTTAGCCTTTGCCCTTGCTATATGACTAGCCAAGTCTCTTTCTGGTTATACATTTGTTTTCTGAGATCCTTTATGAAGTTTTTGCTACAAAATTTTAAAAAGTTAATTTAATATTTTTTTCATTTATCAAACATCTTTCTCCGCTTATTGCCCACCTTAAGGGAGTAACCCACCCCAAACTCTTGTAATTGTGCACAAATATGCACAATTAAGCAAAACAAATTCTCATACTGGCCATCTCTGAAGTTAATTTCTCACCCTTATGTAAGGAGATGAGCCCACCCAACTATTCCTTGGTATTATATTGAAGACTACTCACACCCTTTTTTGGAGACTGGAATTTCAGTGATCACGGCATCACTGGAAGAATATAGGCCTTTGTTTCAGGGCAAAGTTTGGGTTCATTAAAAATCCTGTACAATTTCTCAAAGGCAATGCTTCCTACTGTACAATTCTTAGTGTGGCTCATTGTTCATCTTCAGTACCTGTACAAGATATATGTAACAGATGAAACAACCAGCTCTATAGACTGTCCATTCAATTTCCTACTATAGAAGTTCTCTTGGGGAAGCTAGGTGGTTCAGTGGATAGAACACCAGGCCTGGAGATAGGAGGTCCTGCCTGGGTTTATATCTTTGATGGGAAGAAATCAGTATGATCCACAAAGAAGGAACAACCAGAGAATCTCCCTCCGCATCTTTATATGGACTCTGTGTTGGACATTCTCTTTAGAAGGAACTAGTTGATCGTGGATAGAACTTTAGGTTTCAAGTGAGAGAAATCTGAGTTTGAGTCTGGCTTCGGATACTTTTCTAGCTTTGTAACTGTGGGCAATCCACTTAGCCCCTCTCTGCCTCAGTTTCCCCTTCTTGAAAATGAGGATAATAAGAGCACCTACCTCATAAAGATGTTATGGTGATCAGGTATAATGTTTATAAAGTATGTGGCACAGTGCCTAGAATTGAATAGATGCTTTAAAAAGGCTTGTTTCCTTCCCTTTCCCTTTGACAAGTTTGTCTTTCCATGTTTTATAAGCCTTGCTTTTTATTAATAGCGAGAGAGTCATCAGATGAAGTTGTCTGTATTGGCTCATCTTTTGAGGAATCACAAATGCTTTTTAACCTGTATATAGGAGACACCTTTCTGGAAGAAAGCCTATATAGTAGAATTTTTATCTATTGAATTAAATGAAGTTTATAGACAAAAGAACAGTAAGTACAGTAGGATCCTGTATTCTCCACATCTTTCAGTAAATTGAGTGACTATAAAGATGTGATTTGCAATAAAGATGGGATATAATTTTCAAAATCCTTCCTGTTCCCTTCCCACATCTTTACTGCAGATGCTCTTGACTTCTGTGTGAATTATCTCAGGAATATTTTATAGAGATGAGAAAACAGACATTTCAGTAGCAATGGATCATCTCTCAATTTTTTATTTTCAATAATAATAACAAAGGGCAGCAATATGGTGGCAATATTGTTTGAGTATTGGACTTGAAGTCGGAAAAAACTGGGTTCCCATTCTGACTCTGACACTTGGCTGTGTGACCCTAAGCAAGGGTTAGAAATAGAGAGTAAATCTATGATTTAATTGGTATAAGGAGTTCCTAGGGGAGGAAATTCCCTCCACTAACAACAGAAATTAGCACCTTCTCTGGAACCCATTATTTTAGAGAGTAGCTCCAAAAACTGAGACATCAAGTACTCAAAATCATACAACCAGTTTGTGTCAAAACAGAACTTGAATCCAGATCTTCATGGCTTCAAGACTGGTTCTCTAACTACTATGTTCTCTTACTACAACATCACAAAAGTCACTTATATTTCCTAAGCATTAGGCAACTCTAATACTAAAGTATACTAAAGTATAGATTGTAATCTGCTTCATGGAGCATGTTCTCACTGAAGAAATCAGAGATCCTTGATACATTAACACAGTAAAGCCCATGACTCTTTGCAAGCATTTGGACATCTTACTTCTTTAAGACAGTTAATCCTCCAATATCCTCAGAATCTATGTAAGGTTTTACAGTGCTATCTCCAGGAAAGACTTGCTCTGTGTGTACTTTGTTTAAATCAGCTACTCTTCCTTCTTTGTTTTCTTTTATGCTATTTCTATTTCTTTATACAGCACATGGGGTAATGTAATATAATAATCCAATTATGGTAGTTTCAGTGTCATTTCACTGATAGAGAAAGACTTCTTTAAATGGAAATCTTGATAGACCTTTTCTATTTTTCATTTATTTGCTGTTCTTCCAGCTTCATTCTCAAGCTTCTGGGAGGGATCTGGCTTGATTGGTTGGGTCTCTTCCCAAGTTTTTGCAAACTTTTTTTTTCTTCCATTGCTTCTCACAGTTTTGTTTTGTTTTGTTTTGTTTTGGGGTATGTGTGTGTGGCTTAATATTACTCATAATCTTCCACTATTTTCCTTTGTGATATTTTACAGATGAGTTAATATTCTAAATCAAACTTTCCTTAAAATATCTCTACCATGGAAATCAAGTGTTTGATGCTCAACTTCCTCTTTTGGACTTCTTGTGATTTGATTTGTGCCAGTTAAATTTCCTTGGAAAAATGGTAATACTTTGTACTGATGTTTGTTCTTTTATCCATTTCCCACCTTTTCAGTAGCAATAGCTTGTTTAAATGGGTTAGGTAGGAGTTATCTCAAATATATAATCATGAATTCTCATGTTTATCCTTTCTTCTGACTTGGATACCCTCCCCCCCCCCCCAGGAAATCAGTGGTATAGCTTTATACTGATGATTTGGAAATGTCTTCAGTAACAAGTTCTTTATTTTCTATTAAAATGTTATCAGTTTTATTTTCTGTTTTATCATTTTGTATCTATTATATTTTAATACTTCCTGATTCTATTCTTGAAAAAGGTTTTCATGATCTACAGGAATGAGGTTTCTTTCTTTTATATTGTTTAGAGTAATTTTAAATGGAATTTCTCTTTCTAACTCTTGCTGCTGGTCTTTGTTGGTAATCTATAGAAATGCTGATGATTTATGTGGATTTATTTTGTATCTTGTAACTTTATTAAAATTATTAATTATTTCAATAAGTTTTTAGGAATGAGTTTTCTTCATAGTCAAGTTGTCCCTCTTATTTCTTACTCCTAAGCCATGTTTCAGGCATATTTTTTGATTATCTATCCCTAAATCCACTTCTTTGTTAATGTCACTAAGAACTAAAGTATACATTAATCTAGAGTATCTTATTAAATTCTTTATAGAATATTTCTATCTCTGCAACAAATGTTAGACTAGCTATAGTTTTCTTTATACTGGTCTTGTTTTGCAAATAGTGATCACAAGCTCTATCCTCTGAAATAATGTTTCTTGTTACCTTTGGATATGCAACACAATCAGATCAGCTAATAGCTTTGTTTCTTCAAAGAGAAATTTTAAGCCACTTTCTAGTTGATTATTCTGCCTCCCCTTCTGCTTTAACTTATAGTGAAAATGTCACAATTGAGGTAATTTCGCTCCTCCAACACATTGTCCATTCATTGGTCATTGGATGACCAATGTCTAGAAGAACAACTACTAAATTAATGCTGATAATCCAAATTTTGTAAGATTCTTAGTACTTCTAGGGGGTATGCCTGTACCTCCTGAAAATATCTCTAATGGAATATTGTATCCCTTTTTGGACCATCTTATTTGACTGATTGTCCCCTAGACTGGGCTCTAGCCTCTGCTGGCATTGGGTTACTGGCTGAAAGGGAGGGAGTTTCATTCTTCAACATTCTTTTTCTATATTTCAGTCTATTTTACTCCGCATTTGAGGGACTTTATTTTATTGAGTAATTCTTGGTCAGATATAAAGTGTTTAGTAACTAGTTTCCAAGGGTCCCATTTTCTAAGTATCTCTTTGGAGACATGGAAAGGCTACTGAGTTTCAGGTAGCTTATCAAACACATCAGTTTCATTGTCCTCTTTTTTCAGCACTTGTCCCAATATGTTACATCCTCCACAGTATGGATAGATTTGTGCGCAGTGCTTTCAGTGGTACTAATGGTACACATAGGCTCTCTAAAATTAATAGTTTTTAGTGAGATTCTATAACTGTTAGGAGCTGTTGTAACAGCTGATTCAAGTCATCTCTCTATTAGTTCAGGTTTGATGTTGGGATAAAATGAGGCATTTGTAGGCCACCGAACATTTAACAAAAGATAGTTTACAAAGAAACTAACACAGAAAGGATATTTGACAAGGAGACAGTAGTACTTAGCTCCCCTTAGATTCTCTTTCTCTCCATATGGAAACAAGTCCAGTCAAAGGCACAGAATATGGTGATGTGCATGGTCTTGAGAAATCCATCATCTAATGTACAGTTAATCCTAGTAGCCTAGGAAAACAATGCTGGTGCAGATAACCTAGAGCACCCTCTCCTCCAAACCAATGATACTGGGTGAATCCTTTACAATGTGTCTATTGAGGACAAATTAAGGGTTCTATCTTGGAGACAATAATAAACCATCTCTATGGATTATTCATTATCACTAACCAGATAAGTCTGGGAATAGCTGAAAGTAGCTCACATCTAGGATAGTTGATTCAATTCCTCTGAGGCAACCAATAAACATTTTTATCAGAAACATTTATTACAACAACAACAAAACCTGATAATGATATATATTAGGCTCAGATCTAGGTCTTAGAGCAAGGAAACAAATCACAATATTAATCCATGAGTAGATGAAGCTTCTTTACTGAATGAATCAATAACAAAGCACACATTAAATACTTAATATGTGCAGAACACTGGACTAAATATTGGGGATACAGATGGAAGATAGCTCCTTTAAGGAGTAGAGCCAGTGGTCTTGATAAGGGAGGGCTCCTGACCTTAGTAGCAATTGGTCAGTAGGTGCTATTGATGGTAAAGAGGATGATAGTCTATCTCCACCTTAGTTACTTGCTTGATAATGGCTACAGGGAATTGAAGACTCCTCTTAGCTTTGGCTTTCCTTTAGAGTCTCTGAGTTCCTCTTCAGCCTAAGAACTTGCTATGATCCAGGAACTCTTCAGTACTTGATCTAAGAAGCCTCAGATACTGTTGGTTCTGCCACCATCATTCTATCCTGGCCCCAGCTTATGATCCCTGGCTCTCCATCTACTGAGCAACCTAGCTGTCCGCCCCCTACCCCTTCCCCAAGCAGTTTTCTGATTCCAAATGCAATACATCCTTAGACTAAGCTGGTCTCTGCATTGACAGCTAGTATGCCCACTTGCAACCAAGCAAATCCATTTGCAAATTGACTAATCTCTGCACACAGGCTACAACAAAGAATTTCAGTTGCTCCCATATTACTGATTTGCCTTGCCTCTACAATTGGATCTTGACTCCTTCAAATTTCTTAAAGGCAAAGATTGTGCTTAAAATGCTTATTTGCAGGGGAGACTGTCATTACTTTTGTCTAGCCATTCTTACAGAAGCTTTCTCCCTTGTGCCTTCAACACAAAGAATTTGGGGAAATGTAGTTTTTGCTTCCCTCTAGCCAATGTGTACATCTCCTTAGCTCCAGGAATGAAGGAAAAGAAGAGGCATATCCCATCTGTTTATTTTAATGGTTAATTTTAAAATGCCCTTATTTGGCTACCATATGGTGAGCATAAAAATATTGAGATAATGTTTTTATTTTTTGAAATTTTTATTTAATTAGTCAATTTAGAATATTTTCCATTGGTTACAAGAATCATATTCTTTCCCTCCACTCCCCCCACCCCTTCCCATAGCTGACACACAATTCCACTGGGTTTTACATGTATCCTTGATCAAAATCTATTTCCATGTTGTTGATGTTTGCACTAGGATGTTCATTCAGAGTCTACATCCCCAACCATATCCCCATTGACCCATGTAGTCAAGCAGTTGTTTTTCTTCGGTGTTTCTACTCCCATAGTTTTTCCTCTGAATGTAGATAGTGTTCTGGATCACTGCATTGCTATTAATGGAGAAGTCCATTACATTTGATTATACCACAGTGTATCAATCTCTGTATATAAGGTTCTCCTGGTTCTGCTCCTTTCACTCTGCATCAATTCCTGGAGGTCGTTCTAGTTCACATGGAATTCCTCCAGTTCATTATTCCTTTGAGCACAATAGTATTCAATCACCAACATATACCATAATTTGTTCAGCCATTCCGCAATTGAAGGGCATCCCCTCTTGCTCCAATTTTTTGCCACCACAAAGAGCACAGCTATGAATATTCTTTTTTTTTTTTTTAAACCCTTACCTTCCGTCTTGGACCAATACTGTGTATTGGCTCCAAGGCAGAAGAGTGGTAAGGGCTAGGCAATGGGGGTTAAGTGACTTGCCCAGGGTCACACAGCTGGGAAGTGTCTGAGGTAAGATTTGAACCTAGGACCTCCCATCTCTAGGACTGGCTCTCAATCCACTGAGCTCCCCAGATGCTCCCTAGCTATGAATATTCTTGTACAAGCCTTTTTCCTTATTATCTCTTTGGGGTAAAAACCCAGCAGCACTATGGCTGGATCAAAGGGCAGACAGTCTTTCAGCACCCTTTGGACATAGTTCCAAATTGCCCTCCACAATGGTTGGATCAATTCACAACTCCATCAGCAATGCATTAATGTCCCAATTTTGCCACATCTCCTCTAACATTCATTACTTTCCTTTGCTGTCATGCTAGCCAATCTGCTAGGTGTGAGGCGGTATTTCAGAGTTGTTTTGATTTGCATTTCTCTGATTATAAGAGATTTGAGAACACTTTTTTCATGTGCTTATTAATAGCTTTGATTTCTTAATCAGAAAATTGCCTATTCATGTCCCTTGCCTATTTATCAATTGGAAAATGTCTTGATTTTTTGTACAATTGATTTAGCTCTTTATAAATTTGAGTAATTAGACCTTTGTCAGAGGTTTTTGTTATGAAGATTCCCCCCCCCCAAATTTGTTGCTTCTTTTCTAATTTTGGTTTCATTGGTTTTGTTTGTACAAAACCTTTTTAGTTTAATGTAATCAAAATTATTTATTTTACATTTTGTAACTTTTTATAACTCTTGTTTGGTCTTAAAATCTTTCCCTTCCCAAAGGTCTGACATGTATACTATTCTGTGTTCTCCTAATTTGCTTATAGTTTCCTTCTTTATATTCAAGTCATTCACCCATTCTGAGTTTATCTTGGTGTGGTGTAGGGTGTGAGGTGTTGATCCAAGCCTAATCTCTCCCATACTGTCTTCCAATTTTCCCAGCAGTTTTTATCAAATAGTGGATTTTTGTCCCAAAAACTCAGATCTTTGGATTTATCATGGACTGTCTTGCTGAGGTCACTTAACCCAAGTCTTCCACTGATCCTCCTTTCTGTCTCTTAGCCAGTACCATATATTGTTTTGATGACCACTGCTTTATAGTATAGTTTGAGATCTGGTACTGCTAGGTCACCTTCCTTTACATTTTTTTCATTATCTCCCTGGATATTCTTGATCTTTTGTTCTTCCAAATGAACTTTGTTATGGTTTTTTCTAATTCAGTAAAAAAATTTTTTTGGTGATTTGATGGGTATGGTACTAAATAAGTAAATAAGTTTGGGTAGGATTGTCATTTTTTTATGTTAGCTCATCCTACCCATGAGCAATTACTGTTTTTCAATTATTTAGATCTAGTTTTAATTGTGTGGAGAGTGTTTCGTAGTTGTGTTCATATAGGTACTGTGTTTGTCTTGGCAGATATATTCCTAAGTATTTTATATTGTGTGGGGTGATTTTGAATGGGATTTCTCTTTCTAGTTTTTGCTGCTGAGCTGTGCTGGAAATATATAGAAATGCTGATGACTTATGTGGGTTTATTTTGTATCCTGCAGCTTTGCTAAAGTTGTTGATTATTTCTACTAGCTTGTTAGTTGATTCTCTAGGATTCTTTGATTAGACCATCATATCATCTGCAAAGAGTGATAGTTTGGTCTCCTCATTGTCTCTTTTAATACCTTCAATTTCTTTTGCTTCTCTAATTGCTACTGTTAGTGTTTCTAGTACAATATTAAATAATAGAGGTGATAATGGGCATCCTTGTTTCACTCCTAATCTTATTTGGGATTGATTCTAGTTTACCCCATTGCAGATGATGTTTGCTGATGGTTTTAGATATATATTGTTTATTATTTTTAGGAAAGGTCCTTCTATTCCTATACTTTCTAGTGTTTTCAATAGGAATGAGTATTGTATTTTGTCAAAGGCTTTTTCTGCATCTATTGAGATAATCATGAGATTTTTGTTGGTTTGCTGGTTGATATGGTCAATTATGTGGATGGTTTTCCTAATATTGAACCATCCTTGCATATCTGGTATAAATCCCACCTGATCATAGTGAATAACCCTCACTTGCTTGAGTCTTTTTGCTAGTATTCTATTTAAGATTTTTGCATCTATGTTCATTAGGGAGATTGGTCTATAATTTTCTTTCTCTGTTTTTTACCTGCCTGGCTTTGGAATCTGTACCATATTTGTGTCATAAAAGGAATTTGGTAGAACTCCTCCTTTGCTTATTCTGTCAAATAGTTTATATAGTATTGGAATTAGTTGTTCTTTGAATGTTTGATAGAATTCATTTGTGAATCCATCTAGTCCTGGGGATTTGTTCTTAGGGAGTTCTTTGATGGCTTATTCAATTTCTTTTTCTGACATGGGGTTATTTAGGTATTCTATTTCTTCTTCTGTTAATCTAGGCAATTTATATTTTTAAAATATTCATCCATATCACCTAGATTGCCATATTTATTGCCATATAATTGAGCATAATAGTTTTTAATGATTGCCTTAATTTCATCTTCATTAGAGGTGAGGTCTTCCTTTTCATCTTGGATACTGTTAGTTTGATTTTCTTCTTTCTTTTTTAAATTAGATTGACCAGTACTTTGTCTATTTTATTTGTTTTTTTTCCCCCAAAGTACCAGCTTCTAGTCTTATTTATTAATTCAATAATTCTTTTACTTTTGATTTTATTAATTTCTTCTTTAATTTTTAGGATCTCTAATTTAGTTTTCATCTGAGGATTTTTAATTTGTTCACTTTCTAGTTTTTTAATTTGAATGCTCAATTCATTGATCTCTACCCTTCCAAATTTGTTAATAATATATGAACTCAAGGACATAAATTTCCCCCTGAGTACTGCTTTGGCTGCACTGGAGACTCAGAACTGTAGGTGGGAAAGGGGTCCTGGGACCTTTCTTCTTCCTTCCTCTTAAACCCATGTGTTCTAGAATTCAGGCTTTTGGGGGGCATACATTTTAAGTTGGGTCCAGGAGGAGGGTTCTCTAGCTCTGTCCTGTTGTTAGATAAACTGTTTCAGTCCCATCGAAGCATTTTGTTTTTGATTGGTGAGGAAGAGTTTGCATAGTTCTGAACTGTTGCTGTCTCTAAGCTACCATCTTGACTCTGCCTCAAGATTAATTTTTTTAAAACATTCATTGAAATTAAAATGAAATGACTTGGTTAGGTTAATATTTTTCACCTCAATAAAAGTATTTAAATTGTAATTACCACATATTTTCATTGCACTTGACAACTTACAAAGCATTTTTTATGTATACAATCCTATTTGATCTTCACAACAATGCTAAAGTAGATGGGGAAAATTTATTAACTCTATGGAAATGAAAATTCAGAGATAAAGCAATATGCCTATAGTTACAAACCATCTATGTAGTTGAATATTTCTACGTAGACTGAACTTTAGCCTCTGTTGGGTTTCTGGGAACTTTAGTACTGAAGGAGTCTTTTCTTTTTTTTTTTTAAGCCCTTACCTTTCATCTTAGAATCAATATGGTTTGTTGGTTCCAAGGCAGAAGAGTAGTAAAGACTAGGTAATGAGAGTTAAGTGACTTGCCCAGGGTCATACAGCTAAGAAGTGTCTGAGGTCACATTTGAACTCAGGACTTCCCTTCCCCCGCAACTGAAGCAGTTTTTAAATTCCAAATGCAATACATCCTTAAATCAAGCTGGCCTCTGCATTGACAGCTAGTATATCCACTTGCAATCAAGCCAACCTATTTGCAAATTGACTAATCTCTACACCCAGGCTAAAACTAAGAATTTCAGTTGCTCCCATTTTGCTGATCTGCCTTGCCTTTTCAACTGGATCTTGACTCCTCCAAATTGCTTCAAGGCAAAGATTATATTTATTTTTACATTGGGCATGCAGCCTGTAGATACTTAATAAATATTTGCAGACTGATTGACTGTAGTTCACCAGCCTCAAGCTGTCAGGACCTCATATACAACATTAATTTAATGCTTGACTCAACTCTGCACATCAAGTGTCCATAGCAAAACCCTCTTGCAGAAGCACCAGAGCCTGTTAGCATGACCCAAAGAAAAAATATCAGATTTCACTTACCAGCAAAACCTTTTCTCTCCTTTGTCCCACAGCAGCACACACCATCTTTCCCCAGGATACACCTAGCAGCATTTCATGATTTACAAAGGGCTTGTATATCATTAAGTAATCCCAACAACCTTCTGGGATTCACACGACCCATAGTATTGCCTTCATTTAATAGATTTAGAAAGTGAACACCAGAGAGCATAAATGACTCGCCCAATGCCAAATGATTCAATCAGGAGCGGAGAAGAGACTAGGGCCCATGATTCTAAGGTAGGCTACTTCAAAATGTTTTTGCTTTGAGACATTCAATTGTAAAACTTATAGAAAAAATAGGATATTAGCAAAAAGTGTAGAGTGGATGGTAGGAGTGAGAGGAGCACAGCTAAGACTGTGTAGCAGACGTGAGCATTAGGGGCCCCACCCAGACCTAGTTCAGAGAAAGAGCTGCCAATCTTTCATTGCCTTATGTATTAATATATATATATATATATTTATGTAAATATATCTTGGTCAGAACCGCCCATCTTTTATGAGAGACACACTTCAGTAGATGAAATGAGGGGAACTGAAGAGAAAGTAAAACCCCAAAGTACCTGAAGCATCCTCGCTGTGTCAGTCCAGATGTTTCCCTTCTGTCTCTTCGGTGTAACTGCATATGGTCCTGGTTATTTCTGTACCCCTTAGGAAAATGGAATCAGCTAAATCTTATGGTACCAAACTAGGTGGCAGAGTCCATGGTGTGAGCCTGTGTGGCTCTGGAACCAGGACATAGATGGCATATCCTACGAATTCAACCAGAGAATCAAGATTCTTATCCTTCATGACAGCTTAGTCCTCTGTTGCTGAGGAAGACTGCTCATTGGTCATATCATTTTTGTGACAAAACATAGGATTCCATACAATCTTTTAAAAATGATATCCAAGTACAACAAAATCAGAATGAATCTAAGTGCAATAATACATAATATTTTATAGTTATAATAAAAGGAATCCTTGGAAAACATGTGACTGCTTTTTTTTTTAACCCTTTTCCTTCTGTCTTAGAATCAATACTAAGTATTGGTCCCAATGCAGAAGAGTGATAAAGGCTGAGCAATGGGGAGTTAAGTGACTTGCCCAGGGTCAGACAGCTAGTAAGTTTCTGAGACCATATTGTGCTTAGGGCGTGTTGGAGCACAAAGGACAACAGGGCCATCCAATGCAGCTGAGGAAGTCTCCAGGTGTAACGACTTTTCGTGCCACTGGACCCAGGCTTCCAACGCCGAGAGAGTGGGACTGTCTCTGTGCATCGACTTTTCCACTTAAACCTTCACGCACAAGTGTCTTTGTGCACACTCATCTATACACCATAGATGAAAATGCACAAAGACAATAGTCATCCTCGGTTTACCGAGAGACTACCCCTATTTAAACCCAGAACCTCCTGTCTTTAGGTCTGACTCTCAATCCACTGAGTTACTTAGCTGCCTCAACTATGCTCTTTTAAATGTAATGTCTAAAGTAGTTTTGCTCCTAATTTTTTCAGGTGGTCAGTGCAAATGGAGAAATTCTAGTGGTCCCATAACTCATGGTTCAGTGGCTGGCAAGCTTTGTATTCTGATATAATATCTATAAGATACTATCTAGAATACTTATCTAGAAGACTGATCTCTGAAAAGTAATATATTTTTCTCATAATGGTCCCTAGCCAGAATTTACTCTGGAAAATAGCTTGTATCTAGGCTCCTAAAAATGTGGATATTAGTATCCCTAGCTCCTATAAACACTCAAGCTAATAAATGAATACTGGGTAGAAGAGAACTTTTATTTCACCTCTCAGAAAACATGAAAGACACAAAAGATTCATAGGAGCCCACGAAGAGATCCTGAGAACACATATAAAAAGCACAGTAAGTCTAAAATGTTAAGTGCTTTTGCATTCAGACTCATTCTGATTTTGTTGTACTTAGATCTTTATAATTTTGAAGCATCATGTTGGATCCCATTCTTTGTTGCAAGAATGATGACATATGACAAAATTTAGGAAGGTTAAATAATTTGTTGAAGGTCTCATAACTGTTGAGTGTCTGAGGCAGGATTTGAACTTGGATCTTGATGAGTGAAGGTTTCTATCCACTGTGCTATCTTATTTCTTGTAAAATTTCTTCTCTTCCATAGTATTCTCAACAATATTCCTCTCTGCCTTCCACTTATAGAGGTTCAAATTCTAACCAAAAGGTAAACAAACTTTGCAGCTGATGGCCAGGAAATGTTCTTGCTGGTAGACTTGTGCTGTCTCAAAATGTTCTGTAATAGTGAGTAGCAAAGTGCAAATTTGCTCCTCCCCCATACAATGCTTTTAATCCTTTCACTACTACCACTAAATAGATCTAGTTTTAGACTAGCACAATATCAATATGTAAGATTAAAACTGATATCCAATAACTCTAAGTATTATATTTTATAAGATTTATTAATTATCACTTGAAGTAGAGGAAATAAAAAAGACAAAAATAAAAACCTGAGTTAAGAGTTTTTCTGACCGTGTTAGTGGGAGAAGAGAGAGCTAGGACAGGGTTACAGAAACTTTATCTCCAAAACATAAGGATGTGATGTGAGGACAAAAGTGGGATTCTGGGAAATGGAGTCCTGGGGTACAAAATTCTAATTACACAATTACATCTTTTTTCATGACCACTGCTGTATCCAGTAGATGCAACTGGGAAAGATTGCTCAGTGATCAATCTGCTCGTAGAGGATTCAACATGATCTTTAAAATAAATAAGGATCCAAACATTAAAAAGTTACAAAGAAGTTGACTGCATGAATGATGAATGTTTGTTACATGACAATTGTTTCTAGTTTCCTTTTTGTATTGAATCTAAGAAATGAAGAACCTTTCCATAATTCCTTGGGGCAATGTTCAGTTTTCTTACTATTTTTTGCATTTCCTAATTATGCCACATTCAACATATCTTCTGCCATTTAATCTTGTGTTCTGTAGTTATTTTGAAAGTAACAAGCTGACTTCATGTAATTGCTTAGCAAGCATCCCATTTGGTGGGAAATTTTGGAAGACCTCTTTCAAAAAAAAAACGAGGAAGGACAATAGCTATTGAGGATGTAGGTAGTTCCTTTTCAATAGGTCCTTAGCAGTAGATTTCTAAAGCTACATATTCCCCCTAGAATTCAGTCAGATGCTTGAGTTATTTCCTTTTTCAAAAGAGTAAATTTAGTTTAAGTAAAAAAAGGGGCCCTCAAATTGGCTGGGTGCCAAAGAGAGATCAGGAACAACACTGCCAGAAGAAAAATGAGGATTCTTCCATGGGGTTAATGACAAGTTCTTTCTTGGCTCACTGCTGTAATTCTTACTCTGTTTGCTCATATTTGATCATTTGTCATGGCACTCTTCTTATTCCTGCAATACTGTCTGCTGGTCCTCTAGGTCCATGGTATCTTCATCACCAATTGATATTTGTTGGGTGATCGCAGTCAATAAATGTAAGGGATTGGAAGACCGGCATTATGAAATTTGGTATATACTGAATATCGGTGACTCTTGAATAAAGTGAGATTAGTATTAAAGTTGATATGAGTGTGATTGATGGAAGGGATTGGACTCTGTTCTGCCATCTAGAATTCTCTGATCAAGAACACTTGTTGTGCCCTTATTTTTCTAAAAGAAAACTAACCTGGAGATTTTGTTCTACATTTGTGGGACTGAAGGAACATTCACATAGAATTCTTCCTCCCACAAATACATGATGATACTTTATGATGTTGTAATAAGTGCTGGAATATGTTTTCTTCCTTCTTTTCTTTTCTTTTCTTTTCTTTTTTCTTTTCTTTTCTTTTTTCTTTTCTTTTCTTTTTTCTTTTCTTTTCTTTTCTCTTTTCTTTTCTTTTCTTTTCTTTTCTTTTCTTTTCTTTTCTTTTCTTTTCTTTTCTTTTCTTTTCTTTTCTTTTCTTTTCTTTTCTTTTCTTTTCTTTTCTTTTCTTTTCCTCCTATATGAGTGCCTGGGGGAAACAACGCATGCCTATCCCTAAGTTATATGTGAAAGAGATTAAACAAGAGAAAGAAAAAAGAAGGGCAAGCATATGAGAAGAGTGGCAAGAAGGGAAGAAGCAGAGATCTCGGGAAGATTTTTACCTTTAAATTGCTTGGGGAAGAAGTCAGAGGGAAATAATACTTATTCAATCAGTAATTGCTCATGTAGCAAGATGAGGGAGTGATGGTTAAGTTAGTCAAAATATAGCACTAACTACCAGTAAGTATGGACAATAATGACTTTAATGTGACATTGGGAATGTAGGGAGATGGCTCATGCACTTCATTAAAAAAATTCTTTTTTTTAAACTTTACCTTCTGTCTTGGAATCCCTACTAAGTAGATCCAAAGTAGAAGAGTGATCAGGGACAGGCAACTGGGGTTAAGTGAGTTATCCAGGGTCACACAGTTAGAAAGTGCCTGAGGTCATTTTTAACCAGGACTTCCCATTTCTAGACCCATTTCTCAATCTACTGAGCCACTGGGCTACTCTCAGGCTGCTTCATTTAGAAAAAAAAAATTTTTTTTTTGCTTCTTTCTTCATTTTTATGCCATTAAAAAAGACTCCTTGGAGCTTAGCCTCCACAGAGCTCTAGGCAGATTGATTCATAATCAATCAATGAAAAGGAATTTTCTAGTCCCTAATTAGATAGTTTTCTGGGGCCATTGGCACCAGGAGAAAAGCAAGAAAAAAGAATTGATTTAATCTTAGCCTGAGGCCTTCTTCTATTATTTATTAGTTGCCTAGCTGGATATGGAGGCTCATCTCTTTGTCAGGGAGAGGTTTTCTGGCCCCCTGTACCCCAGTAGATGGTAGCAGAGAGCAGCAGATGACACAGGAGACTAGAAGACTAGAAGATGACTATAGAGAAAAACTTGGTGACCACAGCATAAGAGGAGACAACTAACAAAGATGACAAAGGGATCAGGTATCCCATATCCAAAAGGAAGAAACACAATGATACCACCAGAAGATACTGGGAGCTCAGGAGTCACAGGCATCTTTACTGGTCTCTCTGCTGTCACTCTATTGCTGGTGCTGCCCTTGGCAGCTATATTTATTCACTTTTCTTGCATTTCTGTTATTTGGGGTGTTCAAGAAGCAAATAACCTCTGGTTCTGATTTTCTATCTAAACAGGTTTCAAACTCTTTTTATTATTCAATTTCCATCTTTTTTACTGAATAGGGAAGCTCAGATTTGCAGGACTCTTGAGCTCCATTGCTCTTCTGAATACACTATTCCATTCCCTCCTGTATTTTCTAGTGGGTGCAGAATAGTCTTGTATTATTCAAATAACTTTTCCTTTGTATTTTTACATGTGTTCCCAAGCATGTGCCTTTCATTCATATTTCCTGGCTACATGGGTATCTGGAGTATGTCCCTTCATACATGCTCAATGGCCATGCATTTTCCCTCCATGTGCATTCTCCCTAGTGGTGTGGTAATCTGTAGGAAATTATACCCCTGGGATCTTTTCTTGACAATTTATTTGCTATGCTAAATATCATTCTGCTTTGAATTAATGTGTGCTCTGGTCGATTTTTAAAAAAATTTCCATGGTTGATTGGTAAAAGTAAACATATAAAAGTGGGCACTCACAGGTTATGATTTTGATTGACTGCTGACCCAAAGGGGGTCTTGAACTTATGGGAGGTTTTTTGGGAACCCATGCACGAAAAGGTCATTTCATTCTATACCCACAGTATCTGAGAAGCTGGATTGACTGGCTTTTAAAAAAAACACCAAAATCCCAACCTTCCATCTTGGAATCAACACTGTGTATTGTTTCCAAGACAAAAGAGCAGTAAGGACTCTAGGCAAAGGCAGTTAAATGACTTGCCCAGGGTCACACAGCTGGGAAGTATCTGAGACTAGATTTGAACTCAGGATGTCCCATATCTAGTCCTGGCTCTCAATCCACTGAATCACCTAGTTCTCCCCTGACTGGCTTTTAATCTGTTAGTGTCACAAGGAGAAAGAACAAGAATGTCACCCTATATTTTCTCTTTTTATGAAGGAAAAATAGGTCAAGACTAGATTTGTGGGTAAATTTCAGAGGAATTCCAGTATATTAGATTGTAAATTACTTTAGGACTTTACGTATAACATTTGTGTTCTGAATAATTTATTTAATTTCTAGGGATAGGGGATAGTTGGTATAAATGCAGGGAGTTGAGAAATGAAATGCTGAGTTTGAGGAGGAACTAATAATCTACTCGTTCTGGAAATAAGAATGCATTATAGGGAATAATGAAGGTTAGGACTGGAAAGGCAGGTGGATGTCAGACTGGAATAACAGATTGAGGAGTTTGTAGTTTATCCTAGGATAGATAGAGAATCATTGACAATTTTAGACCAGGGAAGTGATATGGTCAGCTTTATGGAGGAGGAAGATTATTTCTTTTCTTTTCTTTTTGTCATGTAAAACACACTTCCATATTTGTCACTGTTGTAAGAACAACTCACACATAACCCAAATCCTTAAATGAAGCCATAAATACACTGATGTGAAAGACAATTGCAACAGTTCTTTCCCTGGAGGTGAACAGCATTCCACATTATAAATCTTTCAAGATTATCTCAGATCGTTGCATGGCTGAATAGCCATGTTTTCTCAGATAATCATCATTCAACATTGCTATTACTGTGTACAATATTCTCCCAATTCTGCTTATTTCACTCTGCATCAATTCCTACAGATCTTTCCAGATTTTTCTGAAATCATCTTGCTTATCATTTCTTTCCTCCCTTTTTTTAAACCCTTACCTTCCATCTTAAGATCAATACTGTGTGTTGGTTTCAAGGCAGAACAGTAAGGGCTAGCTAGTTGGTTAAGTGGCTTGCCCAGGGTCACACAGCTAGGAAGTGTCTCAGGCCATATTTGAACCTAGGACCTCCCATTTCTGAGTCTGACTCTCAATTCACTGAGTCACCTAGCTGACTCCTCTGCTTATCATTTCTTATGGCAAAATAGTATTCCATTACCAACATCTATCATGATTTGTTCAGCCATTCCCCAATTGATGCACATCCCCTCAATTTCCAGTTCTTTGCCACTAGATAAAGAGCTACTATAAATATTTTTGTACAAGTAGATCCTTTCCCATATTTAATTATCTTTTTAGGATACCAGCCGAGTAGTGGTATTACTGTATCAAAGGTTATGCATAGTTTTATAACCCTTTAGGCATAGAGAAAGATTATTTCATCAGTTATATGGAGAATGGATTAAAGACAGGAGAGATTGGAAATGGGAAAAACCAATTAGCAAATTATCTCAGTGGTTCAGAAGATGAGTGATGGAGGCTTGAATTGAGTGGTGGTCATGTGAGTTGAAAAGATGGGAAGAATACTAGTGAGTTAACAGAAGTAGAGACAATGAGATTTGGCAACTGAACAGGGGCATTAGGGTGAGGGAGAGGAAACAGTCAAGAACATCTCTGAGTTAAGACTTCAGTATGTAGGAGGACAATAATACTCCAAAAGAATTAGGGAAATTTAGAGAAAGGACAAGTTCAGGGGGTAATCACAATCTCCATATTGTATATACTGAATTTACAATGCCAATGGAATAATTGATATTTAGCAAGTAGTTGATGAAATAGGATTGGGAATGAATAAAGAAATTGTGTCTAGATGTATAGATCTGGGAGTCATTTGGTCATTGAACCTAATTGATGCTTATGATATAATGAAGGAAGAGACTAGAAATGAGAAAAAGATGGATCTGGGACAGAACCTCAGGGGACATGAATGTTTAAAGGGTACGTAACTGACAAGCAAAGAAGATTGAAAAATAGCAGACAGATGTAGAAGAAGTAGAAGAGGGTAATGTTAAGAAAGCCCAAGGCAAGAGAGAATATCTAGAAGGGGGTGGGGGGAAGAAATTAAACAGTTTCAATGTTTCAAACAGTGCAATGAGGTCAAGGAGGGTGCTGACTAAGGAGGGCAAATAGTTGTGGAGAGAGCAGTTTTTGCAGAGTGATTGAGTTAGGAATTTTATTGTAAAAGGTCAAGAACTCAGTGGGTCACAAGGAAGAAGAGAGATTTTGTTAGGATGTTGACAGTGAAAAGGAGGGAAGATAAATAATGGTAACTTGAGGGGATGGCAGAATCAAGGAAAATTCTTTTAATGAGGGAGACCTAGATATATTTTTAGGCTTTAGGAAAAGGAGCCAATAGAATGGGAGAGAAGAGGGAATCATAGCTAGAGCAAGTTCCTAGAAGAAACAGGAGAGGATAGATTCAAAGGAAAAGTAGAGTAATTGGTTTTGGCTAAGATTTTTCTATGAAGACAGGAGCAAAGGAAGAAAGAGCAGGCAAAAATACTGAGAATTTTTAAACTGTGGAGCAAGAATTATGAGGAAGTTTATAGGACAGTCTTCATTTCTTTAATAAAGTAGGAGACAAGGTTATTGAATGAGTGAGAGGAAGATGAAGGAGATGTAAAGGGCTTGTTGAGAGGAGAAGGTTTGGAACAAAGGCTTGTTTCCTTCCTTTGTCCATAATGACTTTGGACATCTGGGTCAAGAGAAAACCATAGATCTAGGGAAAAGTAGATTCTATTGGCCCTAAATGGCAACTAATTGATCCAAGAAGACGAAGACTTGCACCAGATGTGTTCAAAGGAACATGGCGCCAACTCAAACTGCTTCTCTGGAGAGCAAAAGCTGTATTAAAACTTTAGAACTAGTGTAAAAAGATTTCTTGTCTTCAGAGGAACGTCAGAGCAGTTTATGTAACATCCTAGTAAGGTCTGACCACTTTGCTTGATAGGTACAAGCTGAGTCACCAGGGTAGCCTTCCTCTTCAGGACAATAACTTACTTTTTTGTTGCTGTTTAATCATTTCAGTTGTGTCTGACTTCATGACCCCATTTGAGGTTTTCTTGGCAAAGATACAGAAGTGGTTTGTAAGTGTCAGAAGCCAAATTTGAACTCAGGGAGATGTGTCTTCCTGACTCCAAGTTCAGCACTCTAACCACTGTGATAACTAGTTGCCTATAATAACTTATAAGGAAGTTATCAATATTTTAACAATGAATGTCTAGGGATGGTTCAGGAAGAAATCCTTCCATCTACTCCCCCATCTCCCCACCCTCACCCCCACCCACCTGGAATGCCTTCCTTCATCCATTTCACCTATTCAAATCCTATCTTTCAAACTTGTCCAGTCGCATTTCCCACTTCTGCCATGTAGCCTTCAGTGACTATTCTAGCCCATATCAATATTTTCTTTCTCTGAGCTCTTAAGGCACTTACACTCAGTACTTATGTTTATCCTGTTATTTATTGATTTCTTCCATTTTTTCCATCTTCATTCCTGAATATATCCCTCTACCTTCCCTTGCCCAGCAAGTCAGACCTTACCACAGAGATTAAAAGAGAAAGAAAAAAAGTAGCAAAACCATCTAAATGCATCAACATACTATTTGAAAATATACGCAATATTCCTCCAATTGTCCCCCACCTTTGTGAAGAAGGGAGGAAGCTACATTTTCTCCTATTTTCACTGGGTTCAACTATTATAATTATACAACTTTCAGCTTTGTCTTTTGCTTTTTTTACTTATATTTTTGTAGTCACTAGTACTAAACAGTTTGGCACCTAATAGGTTAATTTGCATTAAATTTATTTTAAGGTTTCTTAACTTGGGTCCACAGATGCCCAAAGAGTGTGAGGATATGCTTAGAAAGAGGAAAAATTACTTACTTAATTCACTATAATTTTCCTTTTTAATCTTATGTATTTTATTTTAGGCATTTTTAAACACTTACTTTTGTCTTAGAACCAATAAGGCAAAAGAGAAGTAAGGGCTAGGCAATTGGGGTTAAGTGATTTGCCCAGGGCCACATAGCAAGGAAGTCTCTGAGATCAGATTTGAAACCAGGTCTTCCCATTTCTGGGTCTGGCTCTCTAACCACTGAACCATTTAACTTCCCCTACTTTATGCTCTTCTGAGAGTCTATAGCAGTGATGGTGAACTTCTTAGAGGTGTGGGTGATGTGAGAAATATCCTCAGGTGCCTATGGAGAGAGGAAGGGGAGCAGCCTTGTCCCTTGGGATTTCTAGTAATGAACTCTGGGGAACTCTATGCTAGGATGATGGCATGTGTGCCCACAGGGAGGGGCTCTGAGTGCTCCCTTTGGCATACCTGCCATAGGTTCACCACCACAGGTCTATAGGCTTCACCAGACCTCCAAAGAGGTCCATGACACAACTAAGTTTAAAAATCCCTGAACTAGAGTGTGAGCTTTCTGAGGGCAGACACATTATTTCTGTATACCCCCAGGTATCTTGCTTTCCCAGGCAAAGTGGAAATGCCTACTATATCCTTGTGGATTGTTTGATGAAAAAAAAATTTTTTGGCCTCCCTCCTTCCTATGGGCTCCCAGCCCAAAGAAGTTCTTCCTACTTGTCATTAACCATGAATGCACACACACACACACACACACACACACACACACACACACACACACACACACACACACACTTTCCACAGAGCGGCTTGGGAGTTATTGTCTGAAGAGGATCTATTTGTCCATGACATTTTTGCTTGGAAGTAAAAGAGGGTCTATTTTCTAGCAGTGCAGCCTACCAGAGGCACCATTCCCCGGAGGGCTGGAGAGAGGGGGGTGTTCCTGAGACATGGCGGAGGGAGGACATGATTCCACTTGTTTGCCATGAGGTTTTTGAAGCTGGAGAAAGATGTTATTTTTTTTAAATTAAGTAGAGAAAATCTCTCTCCTTTGACTGAGTGACATTTCATGCCTATTCACATCTTTATGTCAATCTCTGAAAAAGAAGAAGAGATAAAGGAGCGTCTTTTCTTCCTAGACAAAAGGCAAGAACTGGGTGTTTCCCAAGTGGGAGTCCACAGTGCGATGAGTGAAGCATTGGGAATGAGCCTGAGTCACATGCAGGCTAAGGATGGGTGGTCAAAGCTCTCACCTGCACTCCCAAAGCCAGAATGTGCTCCTCTCCCATCATTACACACACCTGCGTGTGGCAGTCAGGCCCACATTCCCTGCAGCTGGAAATGAGGCCTGGGACTACCTTCTGGTCCTTATCAAGTCACTTGGAGCCTTACTAAGTAGAGATCCAGTGATGTTCATTGTTTGCTTTTTCCCCCTCCATATTTTTTGGTTTTGGTTGAGATCTATGTTTCCATTTTTTTTAAAAAAGCATTTACCTTCTATCTTAGAATTGATACTTTGTATTGATCCCAAGGCAGAGGAGTGATATGATTTAAGTGATCAGGGTTAAGTGACTTGTACAGGGTCATAAAGATGGGGAGTGTCTGAGGCCAGATTTGAACTCCTGAGTCCAGGACTGCTGCTCTATCCACTGAGCTACCTAGCTGCCCCATGTGATTTCATTTCTTTTAAAAATTTTTTTAAAATTTTAATTAATTTTTAAATTTAAATTTAATTTAAATTTTTAAAAACTTAATTAAAGTTCATTTTAAAAGTTTATTTTTTTAATTAATTCACTTAGAATAGTTTTCCATGGTTACATGATTCATGTTCTTTCCCTCCAGATTTCATTTCTTAAGAGAAAGCCTGGGATGGACACTCAGCTAGGTAGTACAGTAGATAAAGCAATGTGCCTAGAGTTCAGAAGACCTGAATTCAAATGTGGCTTCAGACATTTGCTGGCTACATGGCCCTGGGCAAGTCAGCCAGCTTCTGTCTGCCTCAGTTTCCTGAGTAAAATGGTGATAAACATGGCACATATCTCACAGGATTGTCATGAAGATCAAATGAGATATTTGTGAAGTGCTTAGCACATGCCTGGTACATAATAGTTATTAAATACTTATTTCCTCCCTCTATCCACTGTTACATACCAGAAACTCAACTGTAACAAAGTATTGGGGGGTGTGTGGCTAGGTAGATAGGGCAGCAAAAATGTCATGGACAAATAGATCCTCTTCAGACAATAATTCCCAAGACACTCTGTATAAAAATGTGTGTGTGCATTCATGGTTAATGAGTCAGGAAGACTTGGATTCAAATCTGGTTGCAGACGTTTCCTAATTGTGTGATCCTGGGTAAGTCACTCAACCCTATTTGCCTAGCCCTTGCCCTTCTGTTTTTGAGTTGCTACTAAGACAGAAAGAAAGATTTTAAAGAGAAAAAAATTATAGGCATGGATTTAGAAGGAATTCATAATCATCTAGTTCAATCTATGTAAACCATGTACAGAGTTTAATTTAACCCCTTTGAATCTCTGTTTCCTCATCTACAAAATGAGAAGATAGGACCAAGTGCCCTCTGAGAATCTTTCCAACTTTAAATTGACCATCCTGTGGCAGTGATGGCAAATCTTTTAGAAATGGAGTGTCCAAATGGCAATCCTTATGCTGCATGTGAGCTGCCCCTTTACCCCAGACTGGGGAGGGAGGAAGGGGTCCCATTGGGATACTGGGCAGAGGCACACGTCATGTCAGAAATGTCCTCAGGCATGTATGGATAGGGGGAGGGAAACAGTCCCTTCTGGCACGCATGCCATAGGTTTGCTACCATGGTCCTATGGTCTTACAGATGAGGCAACTGAAACCTAGAGAGGCTACCTGCCCTACCCAAGGTTATATAGGTTGTCTGAGGCAATGAGAAGTTAAATAACTTGCCCAGGGATAAACAGTCAGTATATAGAAGAGGCAGAACTTGACCAAAGTCTTAATTCTATGGTTAGCCTTTCATTCACTTACTCCAGGCTGTTTCTCTGGAGACCCAATGTACCACTGGGGGGAAAAAAAGCCAGACTTCATCCTCTTAGTTATTGAGTTTGGTCTGATTTTTTTGTGGCTCCATTTGGGCTCTTCCTGGCACAGATGATAGAATGTTTGTCTTTTCCTTCTCCTGTTCCTTTTACAGATGAAGGAAACTGAAGCCAAAAGGATTAAGTGATTTGCCCAGGGACACCCTGCCAGTAAGTGTCTGAAGCCAGATTTGAACTCAGGAAGATGAGTATTCCTGATTCTAAGCCTATTTTCTGTATTATCTAGCTAGCTACCTCTAAACTTAATTCTCAAGGGGGATTTAATGGGCTATCATGATGGAAGAAACATTATAGGATCAGGGGTCATAGATTTAAAAGAGACCTTTGAAGTCATCTGGTATGACTCTTCACTTGACAATTGTAGAAACTGAGGCCCAGGGAAATTAAATGACTTCTACCAGATCCCTCAGGGAGTTAGTGGCAGATCCAGGATCTGAGCCCAAGTTTTTTCCAAATCCAGACCCAGCCTTTTTTCACCGCATCATGCTACCTCATAATTGATTCTTTTTCCATTGTTGAAAATGGTGCTTGCCCAATTGGCTCACAAGTTGCCAAGACAGAAGACCTGGAAGGGCTAGGCAATGGGGGTTAAGTGACTTGCCCAGGATCATACAACTAGGAAGTATTTGAGGTCATATTTGAATCCTCTCATCTCCAGGCCTAGCTCTCTATCTACTGAGTCACTTAGTTGTCCCAACCTGCTCCCTTTTCAGTTGTAGCAAAGGACTGTTCTGACTGTCAGATATATTCTTGACTACTGGAACATCTTGAATCTTTTTTATTGGCAATTTTAATCTTGCTAATAAATTGATTGTGCTTGGAACTTTATACCTTGGATTCTTTTTATTGAAGATTTTTATTGTGATGTACCTTCAGACACTTACTAGTTGGGTGACACTGGCAACTGTAAGAATTGAAATAATATTTCTACCCAAATATATATTTTATAAAGTTTATTAGAAAGGGTAGACAATTATTCCTCTAAGTAACCTGACCATGTGGTCCCTAGTCTGCAAGGCCCTTCCTCCTTCACTTCACTTGCCTGCTCTGTTCCTAACTTCTTCCTTCTTCATTCTCTTCTTGCTTCTCCCTCCCCTCACGCCCAAAGCCTTGACTTTTATTGGCGTACAACACATACACGGACACAAACCTGGCTCAACTGTGTTATGTCAGGAATGTTTGATGGACAAGTCAAGCTACTCAGGAGGGGAAGGGGATGAACTTTCTTGACACACAACTCACTTTACTGCCTCAGTTTCTTCATCTATAAAATTGGGATAACAATAGCTCCTACTTCCTAGGACTTTTGTAAGTATAAAATTAGATTACATTTATAGGACATTTTGCAAACCTTTGAGAACTATGTAAATGCTAGCTTTGAGTATTACCTCTGTGTATATATCTTGTCACCATATAACCCTACCTTCTATCTTCTTTTCTTTTTTTAAGATTCTGCTTTCTTTCATTTCTTCCTTTTTTCCTTCTCAACTGATAAAATAAAAACAAAATCTCTTGTTACAAACATATATTGCAAATTACCTCTGTTGGGAAGAGGATAGGCTAATTTGACATGAGTCCTTTGGAATCATGATTGGTCATTGTATTGATTGGCGTTTCTAGGACTTTCAAAGTTGATTGTATTTACAATATTGTAAATACAATATTGTATTATTTTACAAATCATTCTCCTGGCTTTGCTCACTTTATTCTGTATCAATTCATATGAGTCTTCCTAGGGTTCTCTAAAACCATCCCCATTATCAATTTTTACAGTAGGAGTATTCAATCACATTCATATACCAAAAATTGTTCATCCATTCTATAATTAATAGACATTTTCTTAGTTTCCAATTCATTCCAATTCACATTGCTGGTGTCAACAGTTACTACAGTCAATAGTGAATAAATATTTATTAAATACCTACTATGTAAGGCTCTATGCCAAGCACCTGGAATAGAAAAAATGACAAGAGAAAATTCCTATTCTTTAGGAACTCAGACTAATTTAAAGTTACACATATCTTCATACATTTGGATTTCCCCCCTTTTTCTTTGATCACTTTAGGGATATAAACCTAGTAATAGTATCACTAAGTCAAAGAATATGCACCATTTAGTAGTATTTGGGACATTGTTCTAAAGTGCTTTCAAGAAACTCACAGTTCTATAACCGGCGCATTAATATACCTGCTTTCCCACAGTCCTGCCTGAATTTGTCATTTTCCATTTTTGTTAACTTTGCAACTATGATAGGTAGGAGCAGAACTTCAGACTTGTTTTAATTTGCATTTCTCACATTATTCATGATTTAGAATTTTTGACATATAGTTACTGATAGCTTGTATTTCTTCCTTTGAAAACTCCTGTTTCTATCCTGTGACTTAATCAATTGAGAAATGGCTCTATTTCTTACAAATTTGAATCAGTTTCCTACATATCTTAGAAATGAAACCTTAACAAGAGAAACTTGCTACAAAGATTTCCCTCTCCTCTATTTTCCTTCTCTTCTAATTGTAGCTGCACTGGTATTGTTTGTGCAAATCTCATTTCTATTTTCTAAATTGGTTTGAATTCACGTATTCATTCAACCATCATTTACTGAACACTTACTATGGAAAAGGTACTGTGCTATATACTTTGTTCCTACCACAAAGATGAATTAAAATGCCTGCCCTCAAGGAACTTTGGAAGATATCACAGAGAGAATTTTACAGGTTTACCAGCTCCTTCTCTCCTCTTTATTTACTGCTGTTCTCTAGCAACACCCCTTTATGATTTTGCTTTGTAGCCTGGTTCTCAAGCTGGTATCTAAAAAACTGGAAAGGTACCCTGAGAGAATCAAGGGAAGAATGTACACAGCACATGCCATCTTCAACAGATCACATAACTCAAATATCCAAGGTAGAATCAAAAGTTTTTAATGCCTCAAAATTTCAAGAGTGACTGCTGATAGAATTTTAAGTGATTCATCCATATATTCATTCATGCTTCCAACAGATATTTTTTAAGCACCTACCATGTTTAGGATGCTATTCAGTTTTGCAATGCTAATTTATTTCTTGATGGGTTTCCAATCCATTTGGTTTCCAAATATGCTCTTAACTTTCTTTTTAGAGATTATTACAAAAATGAATGATATGGAAATAGGATTTAAGTGATAATATATGTATGACCCAGTGAAATTTTTTATCAGCTCTGGCAGGGGGCAGAGAAGAGGGGATGGAGACAAGAAGAATCATGTAACCATGGAGGAATTTTTTTAAAAATAAAAAATACAGAAAAACTCCAATAATTTACTTTATTATACATTTTTCCTTTAGGTTTCACTGTCAGAAGACAGAAGAGATGGTGGCAGAGATAAAATGGTAATAATATGGATGCTGAGTCTTAAATTTTCCTGCAAAAAATGAACATATGAGAATTACATATGAATTATATGAATGTGATGAAATATTACTGTGCTATAAGAAACAACAACTATGATGAATAAATAGCATGTATGAACAGATACCAAGTGAAAGAAAACAAGTCAAGAAAATAGTATGTACGACTACAATGATATAAATTGTAGCACCACATGACAATTGAATATGATGTTGCAAATTTATAAAAAACAAACATGGCCCCAAAGAATCAACAGGAGAGAATACATCCCTTCATTCTTTTGAAGTGGTAGGAGGTTCATGGATGTGCATATATTATACATACTTTCAGACTTTTTTTTTGATGTATTGATTGGTTTTTCTGAATACTTTTTTTCTATTCTTTTCTCTAGCTGTGTGACCCTGGGTAAACTACCTCCCCTTACTATTCTTTTGTCTTGGAACCAATACTTAGCATTGATTCTAAGTTGGAAGAAAAGGGTTTAAATTTTTTATTTTTTATGAGTGCTCTTTCTGTGAGTGAGAAAAGGGTGGGATACAGAAGGAAATTTAGTTGATATAAAAATAAAAGATAATTAAGATATATCTTAAAAATTAAAAAGGGTTAGCTTGTCAAAGGACACAGGAAATAGTTACTTGAGTATTTTTCCCCAAGGTAAAAAGAGATCTTTGCTAGGGAGCTTGGGCACCCTGAAGTCCATCTAACTAGGGATACATGAAGCTGTGGGGAAAAGAGGGTCCCTGGTTCAAAAGTGATATAAAATAATTTTTAATAAGAAGTTGACAAGATGCTATCGACATCCACAGAAAGAACTGTGGGAGTAGAAACACAGAAGAAAAACAACTGCTTGATCACATGGGTTGATGGGGATATGATTGGGGATGTAGACTCTAAATGATCACCCTAATGCAAATATTAATAATATGGAAATAGGTCTTGATCAATGACACATGTAAAACCCAGTGGAATTGCTCATTGGCTATGGTGGGGGAGGGGAAGGAGAGAAAGGACATGAGTCACATAAACCATGGGAAAATATTCAAAATTAATTAATTAAGTAAAATTTAACAAGGCTAGGGGAAAGCTTCATGATCTGATTTGTGGTCATCTGGTCAGGTGAATGGAAGGATCATTAGAGAATGTATATAAAAATCTCACAAACCTTAAAGTGATATATAAATGTCAGTTACTATTTGTACTACTACTCTTCTACTATTACTATTACTACTCCTTCTATTACTCCTCCTCCTCCTCCTATTATTACTACTACTATTACTCCTCCTACTATTATTACTACTACTATTACTCTTCCTCCTCCTCCTCTACTACTACTATTACTACTCTGTCTATTACTATTATTATTACTACTACTATTACTACTACTTCTACTATTATTATAACTACTACTATTACTACTATTATTACTGTTACTATTACTACTGCTACTATTTACTACTAATAGTACTATTATTACTGCTACTATTTACTACTAGTAGTACTATTATTACTGTTACTATTACTATTACTACCACTACTACTATTACTGCTGCATCTACTACCTCTATTAACATATGGACTATGCTCAACTGAACAACTCTACTTGGCTATCTACTATATATACTTCATAGAATTAAAGCATTATAGAATCCTAGGCACTGGAAGGTATCTTAGAGGTTGTCTAATCCAATCATCTTTATTAGAATTTCCTCCCTTATAAAATGAAGGGTTTGGAATAAATGGTCTCTGTAGTCCCTTTGATTTCTAAAGCTCTGGTCCTATCAATCTTCTTTATAGTAGATCTGACATCATTCAAAGATACCTGAAAAGAAGACCTGGGATTTAATCTCACCTCCTATATTTGCTAACTTGTGATTATGGATAAAGTCACTTCACATCTTTAACCATCTGCAAGGGACCTACTTCCCTAGGGTGTGTTGAGGCTGAGATAATGCCTGCACAGTACTTTTTCAAACCATAAAATGCTCTAGTAAACCCATAGATTAAGTTTGATTAAGACGCTGATGCTGGCTGTCTCCTCGGTGTTATTCTGTAGAGAGGAAATGGTGAGTGGTCAGTGGGTGTGACCAGGGATGGATAAAGTTAGAAAGGGATGAATGAGCTCCATCTGGTGGTTTTTTCTCCTGAGAAGGCTGTGGAGAACTACAACTAGAGTGGAGAGCCACGTGAAGACCACATGAAAAGGGTACTAAGATTAGATAAGGTGGTCTCTTTGGACTTGCCTTTTGTAGGTTATGGTACAGTGATGAGATTCCTCAACCAGCAGGACCCGTATGGAGAGAATCTGTTGACCTGGGATGAGAATGGGTATAGTGTTTGTTTGAATACCGGAAGATATATTCATTGAAAGAAATTGGGACTAGGGGTAGATAGGTGACTCAGTGGATAGAGACCCCGTCCTGGAGATGGCAGATCTAAGTTCAAATGTGGCCTCAGACACTTTCTAGCTGTGTGACCCTAACCAAGTCACATTGCCTAGTCCTTACCACTCTTCTGCCTTGAAACTAATACTTTTATCAATTCTAAGACAGAAGGGAAGGAGTTGTTTTTTTTTTAAAGGAAATAAGTAATGAAGGACTTTATTTGCAGAAATAAGAATTGTTAACTAAAGGCAGAAGGATGGGTTGGTTGAAAAGGCCTAAGAAAAAGGGAAGGCATAAATAAGTCTTTAATAAATACGTATGGATTGATTGAGGGGGTAGAGTTCAGAATGAGAGGCAAGCTGAGTTAACAAACAGTATTTATTATGTGCCAGCATTGTGCTAAGTCCTGGAGATTTAAAGAAAAGGTAAAGTTTGGGGCAAAAATGTGAGAATCAGGAGAGAACTTGTGCTCAGGGTCTGGAGAGCAGAGTCTTTAATGGATGGAAAGACTCCCTCCTCCCAGCATAATCTCTGTGGCAAAATGGATTGTTCTGAGACTGGAAAGACTGGGGTTGGAACAGAAGAAAATTAAGAAGGCTAAGCTCTGAAAATGACAAGAATTAACTTTAAAAGATCTAAGAGCCTATATCCTCTCTGATAGTTTTGCAAAGCACTACAAAAGGTATGGGAACATTTTTACCTCTCTCTCACCTCATCAGAGAAAGTAACAGCTGTCTGGCACCTTGGAAAGAACCCTCATTTTGGAGTCCTGGTTTTAGAGACCTGGTTTTAAGTCCATCCTCCCAAATTTAATACTAATATTGTAGTTGTAGGTAAATTATGTTACCTCCCTAAGCCTCAGTTTCTGTATCTGTAAAATGGGAATAACAGCAAAACAATAGTAACAACAGCTATAAAATCTTAAAGAGCTGTAAAAATTGATGCATGCAAAATCTTGTAAGGCCTTAAGGAACTGTAGAAATGCCACTTATTGCTATTCCAAATGAAGAAACTTCTACTTTTACTGCCTGAAAAAAAATACCTATTGAGGCAAATGATAAGACTTCTGGAGGAAGGCTACATGTATATGCCTTCAGGAAGTTCAATAACAGGTGATCAACATGCTATTTTTTAAAATTCAGAGATATTTTATTTTCCCAATTACATGTAACAATAATTTGCAACATGTATTTTTCAGAATTATAAGAGCCAAACTGTCTCTTACCCTCCTTTTCCTCCCACCACTCAGAGACGGTAAGCAATTTGATCTGGGCCATACATGTATTATCATACAAAACATGCTTCCATATTGGTAATTTCAACATGCTAATTCTAAAAGCTGTAACTTTGATCTGGATTTATCTAGGGAAAAAATGACAGGATCCAAAATGTTGGTTCTTTAAAATAATTTCTTGGTCCTATGGGTCCTCCTCTAACCCATGACTTTCCCAAGGGTAGAGAAGATATCCCTGGAACAAGTGGTTAGGGTCAGGAGGTCTGAGAACTAAAGCTAAGCATTCCAAATGCAAGATGAGGTTGGAGAATTCTCCCTGGGGAGTAGACAGTGCTCCCCTCCCTCCTCACACCACTTTCTACCAAGCAACAGAAATTATCCTGGCAAGAGAGCAATGCAGTGAGGAAGGATACCAACCATGAAACCAGCTACAACCTTCAAGGGCAGATCCTTGGGGATTTCCTAGGGTTCTTCTTTCATAACTCATTTGTGTCTTATTAAAATGAAATGCCATCATCATGAAGATCATGAAGGGATCATGGAAATGGCAAAGCACACCTTGTGGGAGGTCAAGGGATAACTGCTTGATCACTGGTATGCTTCCCTCATCTTACAATTTCAAGAGACATGGATGGAGGCTCCCAAGTGGGCTCCCTGTGGCAAATTTACAGGATAATACAGACAAATGCAGTGGATGGACATGTGAAGTTAGGTTGGGATATGAATAGTTAGAGCACATGCCCTCCCCAACAAGATCATGGATCCATTAGGACACATGTGACAACAAGGAAATATTGAGGGCCAGGACTCAAGACTAGAGGTCCTGGTTTCAAATATGGCCTCAGATATTTCCTAGCTGTATGACCCTGGGTAAGTCACTTACCCCCATCTGCCTAGCCCTTACCACTCTTGTGCTTTGTAACCAATACATAATTTTGATTCTTAGATGGAAGGTAAGGGTTTAAATTTTTTTTAATTAAAAAAAAAAGACAATGAAATCCTGTCATCATTCATTAAAATTACAAACTGACCTTTGCTCAATCTGATCATAATATTAAAATAAATCACTCAAAGATAATATGTCCGAACTAAATATGAATGTGAACCAAGTCCCATGAAACCACAACACAAATGCATTTAAGGTCTAAACACAAGTGGAGTCCTGGGGTGGAGTCACTCAGAGCCAGGAACAGCAGGAACATATCTTAGCTTCACACAAATATGTAAATTGTGCAGCTTTGTTTATAGCTGACATATGGTGCGAGGTCATAGATTTCTCCTCTTGTGATTTCATTATGAACCGAACACCTACTATAATAATAATAATGATAGTTAACATTTATGTAGCACCTACTACAGGCGGAGGCAGTGGGCTGAGGGGTTTACAAATATTATCTCATTTGATCCTCACAACAAACCTGGGAGGTAGACGCTATCACTATCCCCATTTACTCTCTGTGCCCATTCCTGAAGGAGATAATATTTGTCCACATGGAGCAAATGAAAAATAAGAGAAGCCATTTCTGCTTAGAAGCTAAAATACCAACCAATGAAATGAATTCTTCAGTAATCCAAGGATCTGATCTCCTCAAGGTAGGTACGTCCTACACCAAAACAGATCAGATCCCTCTCTCTAGAACTCAATAGGTAGCCTTCAAACATTCATCATCCAAGATGATAACCAAATGATAAGTCCCAGTGAACTGAACTGAGCTGCTTCTGGGGCAGTGGACGTTCAAGTCCATGATCATATTTGGAGCCTCTCCACAGTGATAGGACCTTCTAGGCTTTGCCTTGTACTCATTCTCTGTTGCTTAAGAGATCAAGTACCAACAGTCAAGGCTTCTCATCAACATAATTTCCTTGCCTCTCCAACCTATTACCTCTGCCATAATTTGCTCTCCTAGCATTTGAAAAATCTAGGTTTGAGTTGAGAACTTCTAGACTGTGATGAGAAGGTATTAGAGTAGGACCTTAAAGGAGAAAAGAGATCTAAGAAAAGATGACTTGGCACGGATTGGAAGAATCCAAGAAGATTTCTTAGAGGAATTGGGATTTTGATCCATTGTGTTCTTGGAGGCTTCAGGCATGGTTTGATGGATGAATAAATATCATTTATTCAACAATGAGCCTGGCCATGTTCAGAGAGGCCCTTCACCAGGTTGTCTTCAAAAGGATTGAGTTTCTGGTTACAGCATCTCTTGAAGCTAAAAGGGTTGCGTTCTCTTCTGTGCTGATGAAATCACAGATCCTTGAGGTTTTAAAGAAGGGTTCTTGGAGCCTGAATCTTCAAGCTAATTTCTGCCTTCTCCTCTCCCCATAGGACATGTTTCTGATCTTGCCTTCATCTCCTTTAACATAATCAGGAGCCAACAAAGAAGGGATACAAGAAACAATTGAAAAAGAATATGCCTTCATGAGAAAGTGGAAGGGGAATGGAGCTGCTAGGTATTAGATAATGTGAAAAGTGACTTGTCCATTAACCAATAAGAAGAATAAGAACATTCAGAGATATGAGAAACAGTAGGGCTGAAGAATAGTGTATGGGGCATCAGGAAGGTGACTTGCCCGAACAGAAAGCATATGGTGCTAAGTTTTAGGAAATAAGGTTGGTGAGGCAAGTTAGGAGTAGTTTATGGGAAGCCTTGAATGTCAGGTGACAGAGAATGAGCACAAGTTTGAGAGCAGGGGAAAAGTGGTAAAAACATGCGTTCAGAAGATTAACCTGAGAGCAGTGCACAAGATTCGAAGTGGAAGAGGGGCTGGTAGAGAAGGAGCCAGTTATCAGTGGTCTGATTCCCAGACTGAGATCATCTGCTTCAGGTTTCTCTGTCCCTGACTATTTCATTATGGCCTGAGCATTTGTATTGCTTGGGATGTAGTGTAAACAGTGGGCTTCTCCTGGGATCCATGTTAGAGCTCATCTAACATCTTTACAATTGATCTATAGGAAAGAGTTCACAGGAAAATTCTCCAGATACTGAATTCTTCTGGTTAGCGAAATGCAAAGCAAAATGAGTTTTGCTGCCATAGGTCGACATAAAATTGGCAGGTAAAATTCATTTTGGACAGACACAAGGCAGGAAAAATAATCTAAATCATGCTTAATACAAATACTAGAGTACTACTGTAAGCAACCACAAAACTGTGCAGAGATGAGCCACTAGAAAATTCATGCTGCCCAACTTTGACTTGGCCTTCACTGCTTCTCTGTGTGTTTTCTTTTTCAATTTATTTTTAACTTGCCCATTATCCCACCTTCTTTTATTTCTACTTCAGCACACTTCCACCCCAAAGCTGTACGACTCCCAAGTTGCCTTCTAGGGTATTAATGAACAATTCAGAGGTGATTGCTATTCAAACAACCCCTGGTATGTGTCTTTTGGTAGAACGGGATTTTCTTGGTCCACTTCTCCTGTTGTGACCAAGTGATCCATGATCAAACTTGAGAACTCAGGGCACAACATGAAAGCGATGCTCTTCTCACATCTAGGCCAAATGATTTATTTTTCCTCCTGGAGTCTATTTTCTGATTATACCTTTTAAAACCACTAAATTCCATTCAGCAAAACTGGGTTCCAACTTTTCCTTAATAGCAATGAATTTTTTTTCCATCTTCAAAAGCTAAACGGATAACATTTCAAATACACAAAAAGTATGTCCATCATAGATCAACGGGGTTGTGTGGAAAGCAATCTAAAATATCGTCTTGGTTAAAATCGGTATTTAGAAATGGGTCCATTTAGGCCATTCTATCCCCAACATGGCAAAAAGGACTCAGGACTTCCATACTTTTCAAAACACAGGGTCACTTCCAAGCATGGTCATGTTCTTCTTAGAATAGTACTTGTTCACCTAAGACGAGGAAATAAACACAAAAGGGGAAAGGCAGCTGAGGGTTCAGGGGAACTAATCATTTAACCCTATTTGCCTCAGTTCCTCATTTGTAAAATGAAAGAAAGAAATGGTGAATCACTCGAGTATCTTTGCCGAGAAAACTCCAAATGAGGTCATGAAGTTGGACATGACTAAAACAACTCAACAACAATGAAAATGTACTAGACACGGTGCTGTGTTCTGAGAATACCAATGCAAAAGTGAGATAGTCCTTGTCCTCAAGTTGCTTTTTGTTTGTTTGTTTGTTTGCTTTTAAACCCTTACCTTCCATCTTAGAATCAATACTATGTATTGGTTCTAAGGCAGAAGAGTGATAAGGGCTAGGCAATGGGGATTAGTGACTTGTCCAGGGTCACACAGCTAGGATGTATCTCAGGTCAGATTTGAACCCTGAATTTCCTGTCTCTAGGTCTGGCTCTCAATCCACTGAGCCACCCAGCTGCCCCCAAGTTGCTTTTTGTTGATGAACAAAGGGAAAGCCAGTCAGGCATTTGGTTGAGGCAGAGGACAGTTAAAGGGGAAAAATGTTTTCTAGTTTACTAGAGACTGAGAAACTGAATAAATCTCTTTCTTTCATGGCCTGAGAGTCAATTCACCAGATCTTAGGTGGTCAAAAGAGTGGTATATTTCCCAGATAACAAGGAAAAGTGAACTTGAGTTGAATAGGACAAGGTTTGGAGAAACTGATAGAGTACCCAGATTTTTCTCTCCTAAATTGGACTCTTTCACTGTCTATGAATTGATACTTAGTTCTCTTATAATTCCTCAATATTTATAGGAAAATACTTTTTGTTTCACTGAAGAAGGCCGGCTTGAGAATGTATTTCTCAATGGGGCAAGAGAAATGGGGGAGGAAGTGTTATGTTTCTGAGATCACAACCGTAAGAGAGTATAACCCTCAGCCCAAAAGTAGGGGCACCAATGAACTAAGACCTTTTAATGCTATGTAAGATTAAAAATCAATATCCAAATACTCCAAGTATTATATTTAATAAGATTTGTTAATAATAACTAAAATAAAAAGCCAGAGTAAAAACGGAGCTAACTCAGCCCCAGTCACGAGAGAAGAGAGAGAAAAGAACAGTTACTGACCTTATATACACATGTAATAAATGCAAACGTGAACAAAGAGAAAAGGATTCTGGGAGTTGAAGTCCAAGGTTTGAGATTTTCTAATTATACAGCTAGCACAGGGATAGAGGGTTAGTGGGTGAATGGATGATGTGAAATCAAAGGTCAGCAAAGTCAAGAAGCATCATAAAGTAGAGGTATCTAACGGATCATTGACAGATGTTAATATCTTTGAAATGGTAGCAAATGTTTATATTTAAAGGTGATTTTGAAGGAATAATAATAAAATAATTAGCATTTATATAGTGTTTTAAGGGGTGCAAAGAACTTTACAAATATCCCTCCCCCATTTTATTCTTGTAACAACCTTGGGAGGTTCCATCATCATTTTATAGATGAAGAAGCTGAAATATATAAAGGTTAAATGACTTGCCAGGGTCATTCAGCTAGTAGGTAGTGTCTGAGGTAGAATTTGAACTCAGGTCTTCCTACCTTCAAATCTATCACTCTGTCCACTGAGCCACTGATAACTAACTAGGCATAGTTTTTGAATGATGAAAGTAAGAGGGAGGGCAACCTATCAAAGACGAAGTACTGAGTCCAGCAATGTGTAAAAAAGTAAAAAGACAGTCATAAAGAAAGGCTTCCCCCCTCCTTCCTTCCTTCCTTCCTTCCTTCCTTCCTTCCTTCCTTCCTTCCTTCCTTCCTTCCTTCCTTCCTTCCTTCCTTCCTTCCTTCCTTCCTTCCTTCCTTCCTTCCTTCCTTCCTTCCTTCCTTCCTTCCTTCCTTCCTTCCTCTCCTTTTCCCCTTTCATTCTTCCTTTCTCTCTTTTTAAAAACTCTTACTTTCTGCCTTATTATGAATTCTAAGATGGAAGAAGGGCAAGGGTTAGGCAATGGGGTTAAATGACTTTCCCAGGGTCACACTGCTAGGAAGTGTCTGAGACTAGATTTGAAACCAGGTTCTCCTGACAGCAGGCCTGGCACTGCATTCCCTGTAGCCCTTACCTGGCTTCTTTCAAAACGAATAGACAGGAGAAAAATGAGAAATAAGTTTAGGACAAAAGTAAGTTTGGTTATTATGGCATAGTGGATTGGATTTGGAGTTGGGACTATCTGAGTTCAAATCCTGACTCTGACACTTGTTAGCTGCATGACCTTGGGCAAATCATTTAACTTCTCTTAATCTCAATTTCATCATCTATAAAACAGGAATAGCAATAGCATCCACTTCACAAGGTTATTGTGAGAATCAAATGAGATCATATTCATAAAACACTTTGAAAACAATGAAATGCTATATAAATGTTATTTATTATTATTATTATTATTACTACTAATGATTGTCCAAAAGGACTGGGAGTATAATGTGCCTCTGCAGCAGGCTGCTTCTGCTCTGGACCCTCAGCATACCTCTTTATCCTGCCTAATGATCCTTCTTTCTCTTCTTCCTGACCTGATCTGGGAACTTCCACTCTGTAACATTAAATATGGGAAGTCAATTGGACCTGAATGAGAATCTACCCACTTTCTATAATTGCTATGATATTTGGTGCCCTCAGGGAGCAAGATTGGGGTGAAGGCAGTTATGAGCCAGGTATCCTATATGGGTAAGAAGAATCCATGTCATCAGGGAGCCTGGACCAGTACCAGCTAGTGCATCCAACTAGACTAAAAGTGATTAGATCAGAAGACAACACACCTAACCAGTGGCAAAGTATCATACAAAGGGTATGGAAAGAGAATATCTCAGGAAGGTGCAAGACTCCTCACTCGCACCATGGACTCAAGAAAGGATTTCCAGGTCAAAAAACTCCAATAGTAATGAGTAACCCCTTTTCCCTTTTATGCACCTAAACGTGCTTCACTTTTGCACCACTTTAGATTTGTTCCCACTCTCTCCACGGACAGTGTATGCCCCAGGCGTTTGTTAGGGAGCATTTTGTACCAATCGTCTTTACTACTAATACCTTTCCAGTAAGAACATTTTCTAAAGGTGAATGGAGTCAATTGGTTGTTGATGGGGAGCACACCAATGGGGGTTCAAGAGCTTCAGTGCTGGAAACCTAAAACCTCAAGGTTTCCCTTACAACTCTGAGCAGTGTGTCAATAGAATCGTATTCCCCAGAATTCCTTTACTTTCCCCAGAATTCCTTGAATTCTGTTCCCCGCTTTGCATCCTTACATGTCATAAATAAGTTTGCTGCAACCCTGCCTTTTCTCACTCTTCTTCCCGTGCTCTCCTGCTTGCTCTCTCTCCCACACCCCCAGTCTGGGATCCTCCTCTTTGCTCAGGCTATCCCTTTCCTTTTCTTCAAGTTATTATTAATAACTTCTTATACAAACATAATATTTGAAGTATTTGGATATTAAATTTTCATCTTACAGTAGGAGTAATCATGTACACTCTGCGATCTCCAACGTGTAAAGGTGAATGAGTAGAAGGGAGTAAATTCAGCATAGGTGCTACATTATATACAAAATATAGAGACAATAAATTAAAATTGTTTTGGGAGGCCACTAGAGCTACAGAGATCAGGAAAGATTTCAAATAGAACATGGTGCTTGAGCCAAGTCCTTCTGGCACGGCCTGAAGTCCAGCATGACCACGGTTTCTCTAACTTGATGATGTCTTTTTCTTCCAAACACTCGGTAGTTTCTTGGTAGTGTTCTTTATTCGACTCATTTGCCCACATTTTTATCTTTTGCTATTTCATTAGAGACTCTGAGTTTCTCCTTATAATGAGCTGTGACGAGCCTTAGTGATCTGTTTATTTCATTTGCGAATCCTCCTTTAAGTCTCATAAATGTTAATAAGAACTGAGAGAATGGAAAAAGACACTTGGAAAAGGGGCTCCACGGTCCAATGCAGAAGAGAACAGCGGGAAATGGGGCTGAAAAAACAGATGGAGGTAATTGTAGGCTGAGTCAGGATGAGGCTGACTCAAACTGAATCATCCGTGAGTCAACAATAAATGAACGGTCTGACATATTGGTCCCCAAATGTTCACCTACCCCTAGACTACATTTCTTTTTTGGATCACATCGGTGACTTCATTGGTTAAGGGTAAGGAGATTCCTTCTTCCAAGGAAGAATGGTACCTGCTCTGAACCTATAGCCTTAGAGAGTTGCTTGGACCACTGAGAACTTAAGTAACTTGCCCAGGGTAGCATAGCCAATAAGGGCCAGAAACAGTTTTCCTAACTCTGAAGTGGAGGCCAATCGCCTATAGACTATGTCATGATGCATCAACAGAGGCATAATGACATGTAGAGTATTGCTTAATTGTGCCTTCATCGAGTAGGTTAGGAACAAGATAGATCAGTTATAGGAAGGGAGACACAAGATGGTTGGTAAATTCTGGAAGCCATGCTTTAGGAAGGACAATTGCAAAACTGAGGGGCTTCAGAAGATAACCAGAGTGGAAAGACAACTGGAGACGCTACTACATAAAGACCAATCTGAGGAACTGGAGATTCTGAGCCTGGAGGAAGGGAAGAGTTAGGAGGGACCATCATAGCTGTCATCAAATATTTGAAGGACTATCCTATGGAAGACTTGTTTTATTTGTTCCCTAGATGTGATGTCTTTTTCTTCCAAAGAAAGGAGAATTGGCAGCAATACATAGAAGAAACAGAGGCAGATTTTGACCTGATCAAAGCAACATCTTCCTTAAATTAAGCTAATAGCATCACAGAATCTCCCAGTTGAAAGGGACCTATGAGGCTTCAGTTTCAGCTATACGTGAACAAGAGTATCTTTTATCAGGGGTTGATGGGACCAGTCCATACTTGCTCATGAGAACCAATTGCTAACTTTTCAGTTTGAGCATTTCTATTTCAAAATCAATGCTTGGTTTATTATTTTATTGATGGTCTATACTTAAAAAGTGATAGAGAAAATGTTAATAAAGCAAATTCAACCTAAAAGTCTGTCATTTTCCTGGAGAGCTGGTTGTTAAATATTTATCTCTACACCCCTTCCTACAACTTACTTGGCAAGTAGTTCTCCAACTTTTATTAGAAGTTATTCAGCTTCTCTTTGAGATTTTCACTGAAAGTTGTGTAATTAGAATTTTAAACCCTGGACTTCATTTCCCAGCATTCCTCTTTCATCCCCACTTTACATCCTTATGTTTTGTAGATAAAGTTTCTGTTACTCCTCCCCCTCTCTCTCTTCTCCCACTTTCTCAGTCCAGGTAAACTTCTCTTTACTGATGATTTTACTTTCTTCTACTTCAAGTGGTTATTAATAAATCTTATAAAATATAATACTTGGAATGATTGGCTATTAATTTTTAATCTTACAGAGTAAAGCTCCCACCTCCTAAAGCATCTCATTCTGCTCTGCGTTAGATCTAATTGTTAGGACATTTTTTTCTTTTCAGCAAGCCTCAGTTGTCCTCTTTGTTCCTTCTATCCATTATTCCTGGTTGTGTCCTCAAGGACCAAGAAGAAGTCTAATCCCTCTTCTGCCAAATAGTCCTTCAAATATTTTAAGACAGTACCAAGTACTGGATAGAGTTAAGCCTTCTATTCTCCTGTTCAGTCGATTTTCATGATATATGATATCTAGAGGCCCTTCAGCATCCTGGTTGTCCTCTGGATTGTTGTTAAAGTTCAATTGTTTCATGACACCATTATTTTTTATTTCCTTGGCAAAGATATTTGGGTAGTTTGCCATTTCCTTCTCTAGTTCATTTTTTACAGTTGAGGAATTCAGGTAAACAGGGCTAAGTGACTTGTCCAGGGTCACATAGTAAGTATCTGAGACCCGATTTAAACTCATGGAAATTAGTCTTTCTGATTCCAAGGCCAGTGCTCTATCCATTCCACCACCAGCTGCCCCCTAATACTCTCTGGTGAATTTCTTAAAATGTGGCAACCAGACCTGAACTCTAGATGTGGAATGACCAGGGCAGAGTACAGTAGGACTGTGACCTTCCTCTCCCTAGATAATAAGTCTTTCTTGAAGCAATCTAAGATCATATATTTTTTTTGGAGAGATACTATATCATTCTGTGAATTTAATTGATCTTATAATCCAATAAAGCTCTCAATAGCTTTCTCAGAAAATTGCTGTCTAGCCATACTTTCCTTACTCTATACTTTTTTTAAAACCTTACCTTCCTTCTTAGAATCAGAGTGTACTGGTTCCAAAGCAGAAGAGCAGTAAAGACTAGGCAATGGGGATTAAGTGACTTGCCCAGGGTCACATAACTAAGAAGTGTCTGAATTTGTTTTTATTTTTAATCCAATAGTATGACTTTATGTTCATTATTATATTACATTCACAAATTTTTTTTGGACCCCAACTTTGACATCTAACATGTTAGGTATCCCTTCCAGTTCAGTATTACTTAAAATCCTTGTGCCATCTATGTTCTTATTCAAGTCATTGATAAAAATGTTAAATCCCACAGATCCTACTACAGATACTTGGGATGGTTTTCTAGTAAACTCCTTCCAAGTTCACATCAAACCATTAAGGACTAATTATTACTACTTAGTCCACATGTCTCCATATTTTCCACAAGGAAAGTATGAGAGCATGAGTTGTCCAAAAGTAGAGTGGGCCGCCTTGGGAGACAGTGGGGCTCCAAACAATTGTGGTCTTTAAGAAAATGATGGAGGACCATTTCTTGGAGATATTATAAATAAGATTATTGTTCCAGCATGAGTTGGAATAGATGACTTTTGAGATTCATTCCCTCTAGAAGAATCTGTAATTTTGAGAAACTCTTCACTTTACAGATGAACAACCTGAGGATCATGATCATCCAAGTTAAAAATTTTGTCCATGGTCAATTATCTAGTAAATTGCATTATTGGGCCAAAAGTGTGTGTCTTCTGGGTCTTAATCGTGATTGTCAGAGCTATCTGGAGGCCCAATAATTCTCCTAACTGACAAAGAATTTTGAAGATGAGTAAATACCGCTGATTAATGAGCATCTGTGACCTTTCCAGTAATATTTACCAAACCAGTACTTCTTATTTGGTGTTGTCCCAAATGTGGTTAATGGCTCCTGAATTTGTAAGAATGAATAAGTAATTTCCTTGTATCTTCAGCATTCCTTTAATACTCATACCCCATAAGGAATACACATACATAGCTCTCCAACTCACGTAGGACCTGCCCAGAAGCACACAAAAAACTGAACTATATGTATATGGAGCTTAGATCTTAGTCTAAATACAAATACATGAATCCTTGTGTATCCAAAGTCCATCTGCTCCCCACTTATCTGTATTCACACCTCCATCTACCAACACAATTGTAAATATATCCAAAAGAGCTTGACTTTTCATGGCAGAGCAAGGCAGAGTGATGGAATGAGCTTATTTCGTTCCTTCTTTCTGTCCTGTGGACCATGGATCTTGGGATTTTTTTTTTTTTTACAAAAACTTAGGCGCCTGGGATTAGTCCCAGGCTTCTCCTCACAGGCCCCACACTCCTTCCTTGGAATCACCAATCTCCTTCCCAGGAAAGCCTGTCAGTTTTTTCCAGCTGTCTCTAGCACAATTCCCCACAAATGCAAACTAGTAGCATTTCCTGTAAAAAATGTTTTTCCAATAAATAAATGAATACATCATCCAACCAACCCTTAGCAGGTCTGAAACTGACCTAGGAGCTACTTTGAGCATGGATGGACAGAGACCACCCAGCGCCCAGCCTGCTGGCCCAGAGCCAAGTCTGACTTTGTTTGAATTCCCACATGAGTGAGTGCTAGGGCTGACGCCAGCCAAATTCTGTGAAATATTATTTTTAATATTAAATAAATACATGATGGGATGTGTTGATTTTTTTTGCCCTACACTAAATTGTAGCATTACAACCTAGAAATCTGCTCTTATATCCATCTATCTCCAGAGAGTTGAAGGAAGACCTGCCCTTGTCTTCCACCTTCTTCATGTAGCAGATACCTTCCCCAAGAAGAAGAGAAATCCATGTTAGGGTTAGCAGTAGTTGACTAGGAATAAGCTGGGTCTTCAACTAGTTCAAAAAAATTGTGTAAAAAGGACTAGCCATCTCTAAAAGTGCTGCACATATAGTGTGTTAAGTTCAATCCATTAGGGGGCAGCTAGATGGCTCCATGGATCAAAAGCCAAGCCTAGACACAAAAGGTCCTGGGTTCAGATTTGACCTCAGATGTTTCCTTCACTGTATGACAAGCCATTTTACTCCAGCCTCCTAACCTTGGCCCTTCTCTCAGAATTATTACTAAGATAGAGAATAAGGGTTTAAAAAATTCAATATATCACAAATTTAGTGGCACAAAGTCATAGACTCTTAGAAGGTTAGAGGGTCTTTAGATATCACCTAGTCTAATATAGACCTGTTGAAGAATTTTCTTTGACAAAATTTCTCCTTTAAAGTCCTCCAGGGGCAAGGAATTCATCACTCCACCCTCCACTCCCAAACAGCCTGTTACACCAGTTGACAGCTCTAATCATTTCAGTGGTTCTTCTTGGTGTTGAGAGTGAGAAGTGAGAACAGAAGAGAGTAACACTGGGCCCTGATAAGAAGTCCAAGTAAGAATTTGCCTTTGAAAGATCAAGGGATAGAGAGAAGAGTTAGATACTGCAAGATTCTAAGTGCAACCTCAAATAAATGAAAACACAATTGGAAAATGTATGATTGAAAATCTGTTACCCTAAAAAAGAACAACATATCCCAAGAGCCCACTGACTTCCTGTCATTACGTACTTCCTGTAGCTAGAGGATAAAGGGTGTGGGCTTTGGAGGCTCCCTCTCTCTGATGTAGAATCAGCATTGATGGTGGTGAGTGGGGTTGACTAAAAAATGGCTAACCAGCCATGGGCATGTGGTCTTTATTTTATATCTTCTTTATTCCTTGATTTCTAATAATCATTAATAAATCTCTTAAAATGTATTATTATTATTGAGATTTAATTTTAACTTTTACAGAAAATATTTAACAAAATAAATAAAATTACAATAGATAATATTAAAATATAGTTTTCTCAGTCAATATACAGCCATTAGGAACCTTATATACAGTTTAGAGGCCCCATTTCTATTTGAGTTTTATATTATTGGTTTAGACAGCTGGTCTAGATGACTTATTAGCTATATGCTCTTGGGCAAATTACATAATTTCTTTTTGATCCCTGGCTCCCTAATTTGTGAGATGATAGTGATAATACTTGGCTTGCCTTGGGCAGTAGGGCAGAGGGTCAAAAGGATACAATGCTATGGAAACCAATGGAACATTTCAACATGAAAGACAGTGTCAGATGTTGCCAAGAAGTCAAACAAGATGAGAACAAGCAAGAAGTCTTTGAATTTGTTGATTAGATGATTCTGAGTAAGTAACAGTCTTGTTTAGGAGAAGAAGATAGGGAATGGAGTAGGAAAATATAAACTCCTTGAGGGCTGGGACTTACTTTTTTTTAATCCTGTATTTTTTGTCCCCAGGGCTTAGCACAATGCCTGATAAATGCTTTGCTGCCTTGTTGGAATAATATATGGAATATGATAAATGTCTAAAAAAATGCTTGTTGATTTATTGATTTAAGAAGTGAGCCATAATATAAAACTGGAAGCAGTAAGTATAGATCCTTTTGTAGTTGTTCAATTGTTTTCAGTCACATCTGGCTCTTCATGATGCCATTTTGGGGTTTTCTTGGCAAAGATACCAGAGCGGTTTGCCATTTCCTTCTATAGTTCATTTTACAAATGAGAAAACTGAGGCAAATGGGGTTGTCACTTTTTCCAAGGTCATGTAGCTAGTTAATGTCTAAGGCCAGATTTGAACTAAAAAAAAAGAGTCTTCTTAACATCAAGCCTGGCACACTATCCACTGCACCATTTTGTAAACCAAGAATGGGTGAAAATGACATTAAACCACAAAAAATTTTATTTTCTTTATTTCAAGATAAGATTCCTATTTCTTAAAATCATATTTATTTTGCATTGAACAAACACTTGGTGACATAATAGGCAACTCTCTTTTGGGAACATCCATCTTACTCTAATCCTGTCTAGGGTCTATAAATCCCTTTCCTCCTTCCTCTATTATCTCCATAATACAGAGATGGGCAAGTATTGGATGGCTTGGACTCAGGAAGATGAATTCAGATTCTGCCTTAGTCACTTACTTTGACTTTGGTCACATGACAAGTTCACATAACTGAGGCAGAATGCATGGACTAATTAGTGTCTTGGGAAAGAAGTCACTTAAGATCTGACAGTCTCAGTTTCCTCATCTGTAAAACAGGGATACTAATAGTACCTAACTCCTGGGTTTGTTGTGAGGAGCAGATAAAATAATCTGTGTAGGGAGTTTGCCAAGATCAGCTTGCCACCTCTGTCCCCTCAGAGCCATTTCTTCTATTACCTTAGCACAATCTCTTTATGGGCAAAGAGAAAGGGGTGTCTGAAAGGGAAGAAAGAAAGGAAGATCCCATCTTCCTGACTGCACAGGACCAGAGCTGTTACTCCTGTTCTTCAGTTGAATCTGCTCCAGCCCCAGGCCATTGAAAGCAATTAAAGAAAAGGGGAGGGGGACAGCTGGGTGGCTCAAAGGATTGAGGAGCAGGCCTAGAGATGGGAGTCCTAGGTTCATATTTGACTCAGACACTTCCTAGTTGTGTGACTCTGGGCAAGTCACTTAACTCCCATTACCTAGCCCTTATATCACTCTTCTGCCTTGCAACCAATACACAGTATTGATTCTAAGATGGAAGGTAAGGACTAAAAATTAAATAAAAATCAAAGAAAGGAGAGGAAGTAGGATGGAGGACAGAGAGAAAAGAATTTGGAAGAATATAGGAAAAGTAAGGAAAGGAAAGTGAGAGAAAGGAAGGCTAAGAGGGGATGAAATAAATCCCATGGATCTCTGCTTCTCTTCCCTCGTTCAGCCTCCCCCTAGTCCCTAACTTGTCTCAATCTCTTAGAACCTCATCCCACTTGTGCCCTTCTTCCCATTATCCCAAACTGCTAGGACTGTTATCCCTGACCTTCATTAATGTCTGGTGAATCCCTAAAAAATCACCCCCAGGTGCTTGAAACTGAGGAAGCCCCTAATCTCATTGATTGGAAGATAGAATTGTAGAGGGAGAGGGTATCCTTGCTTTTGCCTCTGAGATGATTTAAAAAATGTGTTTCTGGCATCCCATCTTGCCCCTCTGAACATATTTTTCCACGATTAGACTTTTTTTTTTCTATTATCATCAACTGGTGACACAAAATGATCACGTTAGGTGGAACAATATCACAGGGGGTAATTTATTCCACGGAAACAGAGCAGACTGGAATCAGAATTGGAGGCATGGGGTAGGCAACTTTAAAGGTAGAAGGATGAGGAGAAAACAGAAATGGAAATTAAGCAGGATGGAAGGAGCCACAAATCCAGGAGCCCTGAGCCTTGAGGCATCAAGGTGGTGGGCATTGCTGAGGCCATGGGGGAAAGTGCAAGGAACCCAGGAAGTAATGGGTTGGGAGGGGAGGGCAAAGCAAAGAAAGAGAGTGAAATTAGAAAAGGTACAAAGGATGGGAGCAGGAGGGAAATGGGAGATGTTGGAGTAGGGATTGAATATAATCTCATTGTAGTTGGGAGGAGATCAGGGGAGAGTAATAGCAAGTACTAAAATGGTAAGATGTAGAAAGGAGTAAAAGAAGAACTCTGGTCTCCAGAAAAGACATTATTAATGGTGTGGTGGTAGTTTTGGTATAATATGATTATAATGTCTTAGCATCATTTTAAGGTGCAAGATAGTTTGCTAGGGTCAATCTTATGTGGAATGTGCCTACATACTACAGTAATGGTATTTTATGACTTAAATGAGTAAAATGTCTTTTGTGGGCCAGCTTGGGGAAACTCATTGTCATTTATCTTAATGGGAACTTGTATGCCAAGTTCCAGATACCCTATGTACAAAGGAACTTTGGGAACATAAGCTCTAAATATTGGGAATCGCATATATGTATATATTTGTGATGGCAAACTTATGGCACAGGTGCCAAAAATAGCATGCAGAGAACTCTCTGTGGGCAGGTGGCTACCCTTCTCCTCCCCCCAAGAATTCATTTCTAGAAAGACAGAGGGACTTGGGCAGAGATGCTCCCTTCCCCCTCTCCACTGCCCCCGCTACATTTTTTTCACATCACCGGTCCCTGTGCCCAGCAGCCCAATGGGCACTCACAGGGTGACAAAGTTAGAGGGGAGCAGAGTGCTTGGCACACTCCCCTCCCCCTCTCTATACTTGCTGAGGAAATTCCTCATTTCAACCGCCTCTCCACCTAGCAGCCCAATGGGAGCACTTTCTCCTTCCCCTGTGTGGGATAAGTGGGGAGGGGCATGGCACACAGTCTCTAAAAGGTTTGCCATCACTGGTATACATCAATCTACATATACATATATGTGTATATTTACATTTCTATTCTATATAGATATACATATTCCAACTATACTACTTACATTAGAACAATTAATGAAGAATTGAGATGCCAGTTCTCAAAAGTAGCAATTAGTTGATTTAGTGCATCACATCAGTCAAGAGTATCACATATATTTACAAAGTTTGCCTTCAAAAGATTTGGGGATTCTCCTAACTATCTTTCTCAACAAAGAATGAATTCAGTGCATCTGCTATCTTCTTTTCCTCCCTAAGCAAATCTTCCAAATCTTTTTCACTGTGATCCACAAGTGATCTCTGGTTTCCTCCCTTTGAAGCATTTAAGGATTCTTTTTCTCATTGATTTTGAAGTTCTTTGTAGAGAAAGCTTCCAATTCTCTTCTGACTAATTTGATTTCTAGTTCACACTGGACTGGACACATGTTGCTCTCCTCATTTGTACAACCTCTTCCTGTTTGAAGGATATCTCCCCAACAGGTTTTCACACTTTGCCAATTAACTATGCAATATTGTTTTTCTAGCTCCTGACCCTTTTGGGCATATGTTTATCCTGTCCTTTCAATGTTGTATTTTAATTGTTCTCCAGACTTTCTGTATGCTATTTACTTTTTAAATTCTTCCTTCTAATTTTTTCCCTAATGCCTGAATTCTGTCATAGCACCTTAAAATCTTTTTTAAAAATAATTCGAGTAGAACTTGGAATGGGATAAAATAGAAAACTATTTTTTAATTAATCATTTATTGTGTGCTAATATAATTAGCTAATATGTGCTAAATACGCTGTTAAGTGCTGGGATGCAAACTGCAAAATCAGCTCTTAGAAGTTCATATTCTAACTAGGGGAGATAACTCATAAAATGGGGTGTGTGAAAAACCCAGGAAATGTTCAGTCAAGGAAAGCATTAGGGCAGATGGCAAAGTTCTATGGATCTAGGGGAGTAATAGCAGGGCAGATGAGATGGTCCCGGGGAAGAGTTTAGTGGGTCCAAAGGCTAGAATTGGGTTCTGAGATATCTCCAAAAAGAAATGAGAAACTGGTCAGCATCCAACTGACAATGGGCATCCTGTGCCTGGTGAAAACGTGGCTGTGTGGTAATCAGAGTGGACTGGGGAAGATATTCAGCCAAGGCACTTATTTGTCTTTGCCTATTTTCTTGGATGGGCTGTCATTAGAATCCAGCAAGAAATAGGATAGGAAGTGACAAAAGCCCCCTCCTCTTTCTTCTCCTCCGATCCTCTCTATCATATTCAAGTTCAAGATCAAGTTCATATTCTCTCCTAATAGCCCAACCCATATTGATCCCTCCCCTTGGCTAGATTCCCATAACAGACTCATGTTGTCACTAATGGCATAATATCTTTTTTTCTGTAACTTTCCCATGTTTATATCTCACCTCAGCTAGATTTTAAGTTCCTAAAGATCAGGAACTCTAACATATTTCTATTTGCATAATAATAGCCATCCTTTATATAGTGCTTTAAGATATATAAAAAAAAATTTTTTTTTTGCATCTCCTGCTTCACCAAGGACAGTGCTATGCATATGGTGACACTCAGACTATTTGTTGAGTAAATTAATCAATGACCAAATATTTATAGTATTAGTGCATGGCACTAAGAAGTTGGCAATTATTGAATCAAGAAGTGATGTTAATATTAGCACCATATGAATTGAATTTTGAAGGTAAACAATGGAATAATATTTGTAGATAATCAATGAATGATTAAATCATAGGATCATGGAATCTCAGAGCTGGAAAGGACCTCAGATCATCTAGTCCAAACCTCTTGAGCTAACAAGGTTACAGAAGTTCCATTTTGCCTCTTAATGTACAAAAGGACAAACTGAAGGTCTAAGAACAGATCTTGTTTCTTGGGGACCCCATATCACATGGTCTCTCATTGGCAAGAGTCACTGAGGTTTAAAAAAAGAGACTGTGGATGCTGACAAGCCTTTTTGAAGATGCAGACAGTTCCAGCTATGAAGCCAATTGAAAAAGGTTCTTCCTTGTTAATGTGGATGACTACTGGAGTCACTTACGGAATCTCCCCACACGCTACCCAGTCTTTCCAAAGAACTTCTTTTATTCATCATCATGATTCTTCTGGAATTAGCTCCCTAGCATCCACCACATGGACTGGTTGCATCAGCCAAACAAGTTTATGGGATCTATTCAGGGGCCGAGCTGCTTTACACTTTCATTTAATCTATTGTAGCCATTCTGTATGATGTTGTAGGGATCGTTTCATTCTTCTGTCTGCCCAGTGTCTAGCACAATGCCTACCACATAGTAGGCACATAATAAATGTTCGTTGTTTTAGAGATCAATTCACTCTGTGCAGTTTATATGTCTTTCTACATTTTTTTTAGTTTTTCACATTTGTTGTTTCTGGTTTTGTAATAGAATTTTATTACATTCACATACCCTCATTTTTTCATCCATTTCTTAATAATATAGTTTCCTTCTGTCCCTATCAATAGAGATAACGTGAATACTTTGGTACATGCGGGACGTTGTTTTTTCACTGATTGCGCTGCTACTCAGTAGGGAGTTCAATAAACCAACTGTTTATTGAATATTCCTAATTTGGACCAGCTGAAGAGTAGGATAAATCTCAATTAATGAAAATTTTGAGTTAAAAATATTTTTAGAGAATTGACGTGTTATCATTTTAAAAACATATAGTTCAAATTTGGATTAGCCAAGTTGGACAATCTGAAAATGACTGCCCTGATACCCAGTAGGGGGGATCAGTGGGACAAAGGGTATTAACAGGTTGGGAACTTTTTTCATGACTCCACATTTTTCCAGAATGGTTAGACCATTTCACAGCCCCTAACTAATGAAAGAGGGTGGCTGTCTTCCTATAGCTCCTCTGATCTTGACTTTTTCTGTCTTTTACAATATTTGCCAATTTAACGGGTGTAAGGCAACAGCATAGAGTTATTTTTACTTAAGTAGTATATTGGGACTTAAAAATAGGCGTGGGATAGTTTGTATTTTTTTTTAGAATGTTTGTTTATAACCTTTGACCACTTTTCCACTAAGAAGTGACCCTTAGTCTTATGGAGTTAAGTCAATTCCCTATAGAATTTAGATGGCACATGTTTGCTATGATTTCCCCTAATTCATATAATTTACTATTTTGTAATTGAATTTTTAATTGAAATTGGATTAATTTCATTTGTTTAAAAGTTTTAAATAATCAGAAATATCTATTTTTCTATCCCTTGCCTGGTAATAATTTTTTCTAGTAGCCAGTAATAAAAACTATGACCTTTGACTATGTCTTAAAAGTGTTATCAGGAGGAGAAACTGGGTGATTCCATGGATTGAGAGCCAGGTCTAGAAATGGAAAGTCCTGGGTTTAAATGTAACCTCAGACACTTCCTAGCTATGTGACCCTGGGCCATTCACTTAACTTCCAAATACATAGTACTGATTCTAAGATAGAATGTAAGGTGTTTTTTTTTTTTTAAGTGTTATAAGAAACAAAACCCCAAAACAAAACAAAAGTCATTGGTTCAAAGATTTTTGTGGCAGAATTACAGGTAAATACAAAAATATTGAAACAATAAAAGTTCTAGAAGAGGAGACTAGTTAAATGGTTAAATAGATTATAATGGAATACTACTTGTTCTATATAATTATTATTCTAAATATTATTCTATTGTAACGGAATACTAAGGGACAGGAGGCAGGACAATTGATATAGTGCTGGGCCTAGAGTCAGAAAGATCAGAGTTCAAATTTGACCCAAGACACTAGTAGCTGTGAGACACTAGGCAAGTCACTTAACCCCTGCCTATATAAAGCTGGAGAAAGAAATGGCAAACCAGTCCAGTATCTTTGCCAAGAAAACCCCATGGACAACTGTGCCATGGGGTCACAAAGAGGCTGACATGACTGAACAACAACAATAACAAATGGAATACTATAAAGTGTTGAAGACTGATAAGTATTAGAAATAGAAAGAAATCTGGAAACACCCTTATGAAACAGTGCAAAGTAAAAAAACAAATTCAGAACCAGAAGGACTAAGCACATACTGTGACATATAAGATGGAAAGCAAATGAAAATGAATGAACCAATAATACTAATAAAATTTTAGCAGTGTTTTGAAATCATTGATACTTAATGCACTGATATTAATTTAAATGCAAATAGTTATTGAGTGAATTTACTTGATTAAATCTAAATGTATGTTGCTTAAACATCAATGTTAAATTTAAAAAATTTTAACAACCAATGATAATTTTTTTTAACCCTTAACTTCTGTCTTAGAATCAATACTGTGTATTGGTTCCAAGGCAGAAGAGCAGTAAGGGCTAGGTAATGGGAGGGTTAAGTGACTTGCCCAGGGTCACACAGCTAGGCAGTATCTGAGGTCAGATTTGAACATAGGACCTCTCATCTCTAGGCCTGGCTCTCAATCCACTGAGCTACCCAGATGCCCTTCCCCAAAGTTGAATTTTTAATAAATCATTTAATTTTGTTTAAGCCCTTATATTTGTGAATTTTAGATTGACTCCACCCTGCTTAGTCTTTAGAATTCTAGCAACCAGGAATGTATAAACCCCCACTTAAGGATTAAGTGAAGGGGAAGAAGGTCTAGCTTGTGCTAGCTAGCAAGTGACAAATCAGAAACAACTGACAGACCCCCTGAGCTGTCCTAAGCCAAGCTTAAGCTACCACTGGTACATGTGAGATGCAGGAAGTGATGTAAAGAACTGTCTATATATTTTGCATCACTTCCTCTCTCCACTCTCTCTCGGAGATGTTGGGCTCTGGAGTTTCAGCGTTGGGAGCTCCTGGTGGCAGTTTGGCATTTGCAACTTGGCAGCGAGGTTACTGGGAGGCATCTTCCTGAGTGACCTGGGTGATTGGTTAGGCTGTTTCCTCCTTTCCTTGACCTCCTAAAGCACTATCCTCTAAGGGACCCCTTCATCTCAGAAGACCTTGTGGGAGCTAGATTTAATCTTCTGAGGAGGCCTCGTGGCTGAACTCTTTGAACTTCCCTTGGCTCAGGCTAGGCCAGAGAAATCTTATACCCTTTCCTTTCTCTCTTCTTCTTAATTTCTTCCTACTATTGTAATTAAACCACCATAAAAATCCCAAACTGACTTGAGTATTTCATTGGGATTGAATTTAAATCCCTGGCAACCACTAAAATAATATATTCGGTCAACAACCTTAATTTCACTGTTAACATTTTCCATCTTAAAATCAATAATTTGTTTAAACCTTTATTTTCCATCTTAGAATCAATAATTGGTTAAACCCTTACTTTCCATCTTAGAGACAATAATTGGTTAAACCCTTACTTTCCATCTTAGAGACAATAATTGGTTAAACCCTTACTTTCCATCTTAGAGACAATAATTGGTTAAACCCTTACTTTCCATCTTAGAATCAATATTGGTTAGACTGACATGAGCTAAGTACTGGGGGTTAAGTAACTTGTACAGGATCACACAGCTAGGAAATGTCTGAGGTCATATTTGAACCCAGGATCTCCAGATTCCAACTCTGGCTTCCTATCCACTGAGCCACCAAGCTACTCCCTGAATCATTTAATTTTAAAAAGATATGACCTTTCATTATAGTAACCCTTTCCCTTTTCTCCTTCTTTATTCTTCCTATTGCCTCTTCTCCTTGTATTCTACTCTTTCCCCTATTCTCTACTCTCATAGCCATCACCCTAATTCAGGTCTTTATCACCTTTCACCTAAAACTAATGCAATAGACTTCTATTGGGGCTCCTGGTCTTTAAGGCTCTCCCCACCAACATCCATCTTTGTTTCGATCAAAAACATTGCAACAATATTGTGGGGTGAACTTGTACTGTTCTTTTCTTTGACTTGTTGGGCATATACCTGGCTGTGGAGAATTTTAGTCATTTTCTTAGCACAATTCTAAATTGCTTCCCAGAATGATGGAACCCTACCAGCAGTACATTAGTTTGACTAATTATGATTGCTAACAAAGTCACAAACTCAATTGTTAGTCTTTTGTAGCCTCCAAATTTCTGTGTCTTTGGAACAAAACTCTAGTAGCAGCGTCTTTATTATTCTACTGATTATAGGCAAGATTTAAAATATGGTTTTCCTGGCTCTTAGTCCAAAGTTCTTTCCATTTTATCATGCTTCCTCTCAAAAGAATGGCACAAACCTATTAGAATATTCAGGAAGGCTAAAATACAGAGTTGGCTGGGTTTTGTGAAAAAATTTTAAGGATAACAAAAAGAAGACATTTGAAGATATTTTCAGAGGAAAAAAAGAATAAGGAAGGTACAGTGTTACTGTTTGAGGTTGATAGTGTAATACCAGTGGAGGATAGAGAAGAGGCAGAACTACTCAGTATCAGTTTTGCTTCCATCATCTCTATCAAGGAATGTTTCTTCAGACAGAAAGAATAGAGAAAGCATGGGTAAGAGATATATAAGATACAGCAGGAGGGCACTTACTTGCTTTGAATGCGTTTCAAATCTCTAGGTCCAGATAATCTGTATCCCACATTACTGGAAAGAATTTGCAGACATTATCAAAGAACTATTAGTTGAAATTTTTTTTTAACCCTTACCTTCCGTCTTGGAATCAATATTGTGTATTGGTTCCAAGGCAGAAGAATGGTAAGGGCTAGGCAATGGGGGTTGTGACTTGCCCAGGGTCACAGAGCTGGGAAGTGTCTGAGGTCAGATTTGAACCTAGGACCTCCCATCTCTAGTCCTGGTTCTCAATTCACTGAGCCACCCAGCTGCCCTCTAGTTGAAATTTTTGAAAGGATATTAGAGACCAAAAAAAGATTCTGGAGTCTTAAAGATGGGTAAATTAAATTTTTTTAATTTTCATTAAAAATTTTTTTAAGTGTAGATTTCAGAAAGTATAGATCCCTGAGTTTCAAATTGTCCCCTAACAAAATGTTAGAATAATTTACAGGTATACCTTCCACATCATGACTTTCTCCATCACAGTTTCAATTATCAAGGGTCAACATATCAAGGTCAACAATACATCAAGGAATTTTTTGAAAGTTTTTTGGAAGCCTGAGACAACACTCAAAGGCCAGCAGATGACACGAAAAAGTTTAGAAACTCATTCATTGATAAACATATGCATATTATTGTATAATATCAAGTATTTTATATTTTTTACCTTAAATATGCACAATTTCTTTTTTAAAGCTAAAAAATGTAAAAAGTTAAAAGTTTGCCAAATGAATTCAAAAGCCAGCAGATGACACTCAAAGACTGGAAAGGTTAGCCTGGCCCCACATATATACCCTATGACCAAATACGTGGTCCAAATTTTATAATAAAATACTGTAAACACCCTGTAAGTGAAAAAGGGAAATTCAAACTTCTCTGGTATGAAAGGAGGGCCCAAAATTTTTATGTGGATTTTCTAGCACATGGGAGGCACTCCCCTAATCCTCTATGATGTGGAAGGGATGCCCGGATTAAATGCTTGGTTTGTGAGCACTCTAAAAAAGGTGGTGATCATTAGCAAACAGTATAGGCACATGAAGAAAAAGTCATGAAAGACTAAAAAATCTTATTTCTGTTTATAATAGCCTATTCAAATGAGTAGATCTGGGAATGTTGTAGTTATCTTTTTTATTTTTTTAACTCTTACCTTCCATCTGAGTAATTTATACTGTGTATTGCTTCCAAGGCAGAAGAATGGTAAGGGCTAGGCAAGGGGAGTTAAGTGACTTGCCCAGGGTCACAGAGAATGTGATAGATACTATGCTAAATCTGTATTAATACAAAATATTTATAAAGGACTTCATGATATCCTTATGGAGAAATGTGGTGTATAACAATATGGTTAATGAGTCAGACCTGCTCTAGTGACTGTACTCAAAGAATATTAAATAATGTATCCATGATAGCGGTACTCTTGGCAAAGTACACCCTTCTCAAGGAAGTGAATGCAGCCATATAAACAGAGACACGGTCCTAGGATGAGTATTAAATACACATAGCTTCCTCATTACTCAGCTCACTCTATTGGGGTATGACCTGTGTGTGTTTGGAATTAGGATAGTATGACAACCTCACAATTGTGAACCACAAGACAATTTGGGAAAAACACGCTACAAGTGCTCCAGGAATGGGCAGACTGCCTTACCTAACAAATACCTCTGAGTCTCAGGATGTCAACACTGTGCCATTTTGCTACTCCCATAAGCCTCATTTGATCTCTGCTCTTCTATTTCCCCCATCATCCTCCCCAACGACATCCGAGCACTCTGCCTGCCACCTTGTATACATGCCACCTTGAAGGTACACGTCAATGCTATTTCCAACACTTTCCCTGATTAAAAAATGGAGTTATTATGGGTAGACATTGGTTTATAGTCACTTTCAGTGTTCTACCACACATGGGAGCCTTCTGTTCCTACATCCTGGTCCACTCAGTTAATATGGCAACTTGTAGGCTTCCAGTCACAGCAGAACATGTCCTTAGCTCTGTCCTCTTTTAACTTTTTCATCAATGGTTTCTTCAAAGGGCAGTTGGGCAGTCTAGTGGAGAGAGCACCAAGCCTGGCGTTGGAAGGACCTCGTTTCAGATATGATCTCAGATATCTCCTAGCTATGTGACCCTGGGCAAGTCACTCAACCATGGTTGCCTAGCCCTTACCACTCTTTTGCCTTGGAACTGATGCTTAGCATTGATTCTAAGGCAGAAAGTAATGGATTTTTTTTTAAAAGAAGAAAGCATGCTAATCAAATTTGCCACTGAAAAACCTTAGAGAATAAGTAACGTGTTGGGTGGTACATTTAAAATTTATTGTATATAAATTATAGAAATATATTTAAAAATATATTTTATATAAAATTAAAATTTATTAAAATTCATAAATTCATAAAGGTTTGGGCAGGTTGGAATGATGGGATGAAACTTACCAGATGAAATGTACCCAGGCATGTAAAGTCTTTTACTTATGTTCAAAGAACAAAGAAAGTTTTGGGTTAATGGCAGTTCATGGGAAAAACAAGGGGTGGGGGAGTGTTTGTTTTGTTGATTGTGAGGTCAGATTCAACAGTGTAAGGAAGCTCCTAAGATTGCAAATGCAATCTGAGGCTATATAATTCATTTTGAGTAAACAAATAGTAATAAAGATAAAATGTCAAGAAGAAGTGTGTTCTACACTGCTTTGACCACATCTTCAATAGAGTGCACAATTCTGCGTACCACAATTTAAGAGGGACATCCGACTAAGTGGAGTGTTTAATGAAGAAGACAACCAATATATAGTGGGGTAACTAAAAACTACCACATAAGAAATCTATGCAGGAATTAGGGCTATTTGAATGAAAAAATGATATAGTAGAGAAAATGCTGGACTTGGAATCAGAAGGATGGAGATTCAAATCTTACCCATGACATGAGTTTTATGACCAGGGGTGAGGCACTAAACTTCTCTGAGCCTCGGTTTCTTCTGTAGAATGGGTATAATGATACCAATGGCACCAATCTTATAGGGTTGTTAAGAGGATTAAGTGAAATAATGTAAGTAAAGTGCTCTAATGCCAGCTTTAATTATAATTATCCAGAAGAGAAGGCAGTATTTATCTTTAAGACTTTAAAGAATTTTCATGTAGAAGGGAAACCAAGCATCTGTGTAGCTAAGGGTGGTGGGGGTGGTGGCAGAGAAGCAATAGGTGAGAGTTACAGGCAGATTTCATCTTAATATGAGGAAGGACTTTAACAATTTAAGCTTTCAACAACTGAATGAACTGCCTTTTGAAGTAGTGAGTTGCCTACCACTTGAAGTGTCCAAACAGAAAATTGATAAACTACCTGTCAGACTAGCAGAGAGGGCTTCTGCTTGGGGTAGGAGTTTAGGTGATAATAATAATAATAGCTTGCACGTGTATAGTACCTTACAGTTTACAAAGTGCTCTCAAATACACTTTCGTATTTGATACCCTCCTTAAAGGTAGGAACTATTCTTTTTTTCTTTTTTTTTTCTTTATATCCTCGGTACCCAGCACAGTGTCTCACCACAGAAAGTGCCTCATAAATGTTTGCTGAATGAAATTGAACATTGGACAACCCTTAGATGAAGCAAAACAAATTTTGGGGTTTCCATTTTACAAATGAATCAACTTAGCTTCCGAGAGATTAAATGATTTGTTCACAGTTCTTGAATGGTGGGAGTCTAGAATAGAAAATGGACCATCGGACTCATAGCCTTATGCCCTTTGCATATGCAAGATGATCTATAAGATTAAACCCCGACCATTGTATACAATAACAGCAATATTGGATGATGATTATCTGTGAACACCAGGGTACTCTCAGCAGCGCAATGATCTGGGACAATCCTGGAAGACTTCTGCCTGGGAATGCCATCCACTTCCAGAGAAAGAACTGTTGGGGTCATCTTTCCCATCAGTGTATTTATGGTTTTATTTGGGGGTTTTGGTTATATATGAGTTTGCCCTTACAGCAATGACCAATATGGAAGTGTGCTCTGCATGGCAATAAAAATGATGAAAAAATGAATCTATAAGAAAGACAGAATGATAAAAAACTGCTCTGAGAGCCATTCCATGTGTGGTTCCACCTCCAGAGGGACTTAGTGAATTACTTGAGAGCTCTTTGTTGGAATAAAGTCTGTCATACCCAAGAAGCATATGGGGGAAAAAAGATTAATCCCAATACTCATACTCTCACATTCTATTTTATGATTCAAATTCAGAAACCATCAGATTATTTGTAGTACTATCATGGAGAATGACTTTTTTGTTAGAGATTTTTGCTACACAGCAATTTCTATTGTATTGGCTGTAAAAAGATATGGTCTATATATTTTCCCTCTGTTTAAAAAAATTAAATACCTGGAGAAGGAAAATCGCTTGTCCTTAGTTGTATATAATGTTATCTTGGTTCTACTTGATTCACTCTTCATTACTTCATATAGATAATTCCAAGTTTTTTAAAAATTAACTTGCTGATTGTTTCTTATGGCACAGCAATATTCCATCACAATCATATAGTACAATTTGTTCAGCCATTCCCCAATTGATGGGCATCCCCTCCATTTCCAGTTCTTTGCCACCACAATGGGAGCTGCTATAAATATTTTGGAACATAAAGGTTCTTTTCCTTATTCCCTGATCTCCTTGGGATGCAAACCTAGTAGTGTTATTTCTGGGTCTAAGTTTTGTGGCATAATTCCAAATTGCTCCCCAAAATGGTTGGATCAGATTGCAATTCCACCAAGAATGTGTTCGTGTTCCCATTTTTCCACATGTGAGTTGAGTTTTAAAGGATGGGAGGAAATTGCTTTGATGAATAGTAATTGAAAAGTTGTCCCAGAAATAAGGCATGGGGAAGATAAGGAGGAAAGAGGGAGTGTCAGGAATAAGTTAGGGAGGAAAAAGAAGAGGGATAAGATAAGGAGAAAAAGAAGTAGTAGTATAGAGGCAAAAAGAGGGAAAGAATCAGGACACTGAGAGAAAAAATACTGAACGAGAAATCAATGGAAAATATTTACTGAGGACTATTGTCTAGGGCAGTGTGCTAGACATATTGTGGGGAATACAAAAAATTAAAAGGCCAACTGTAATGTTGAGACATGAAACATCTGTCATCCCCTCCCCATCCTCTTAGCTAAGGACTCTCATATAGTCATTGAAAAAATTAAGTCATTTGCTGTGATCTCCCACTCCTCCTCCTTCTCCTCACTTCACATTTTCCTGATATCATCCCTGACTTAACTCCATTTTGATGAAGAAAAATCTTGAAAGAACTGATGTTGCCGCCTCCATTTCCTTTCCTCTCATTTTTTCTGAACTCTCTGTGATCTGGCTTCTGATGCCATCATTTTCCTGAAACTATCCTCTCCAAAGTTACCAATAATCTCTTAATTTCGAAATATAATGGCCTTTTCTCAACCCTCATCCTTCTTGACTTCTATTCAGTATATAACATTATGATCACTTTTATCTTGTGGATACGCTCTTCTCTGGGTACACTCTTTTCTCTTGGTTTTTCTTCTACCTGTCTGGTAATTCTTTAGTATCCTTTGCTGAATCTTCATCTGTTTTATGCCTACTAACTATCGATATCCTTCAAGACTCTTGTCTGGGACTTGTTTCTCAAATAAAGTTTATATATATATATATATATATATATATATATATATATATATATATATATATATATATATGAAGATTGTTGAAAATGAATTTTATTTTTTTTAAACCCTTACCTTTTGTCTTGGAATCAATATTGATTCCAAGGCAGAAGAGTGGTAAGGGCTAGGCAATGGGGGTCAAATGACTTGCCCAGGGTCACACAGTGTGAATTTTAAATTTCCTCCTTCTTGCTTGATCTAGCACCCAGAAATGTGCACACCCACACTACACGGGCATGTGCTAGCTAATGACAAATCAGAAACAACTAACTGCCCCCCTGGGCTGTCCTAAGCCAAGATTGAGCCACCATTGGCACATGTGATAAGCAGGAAGTGAGGTAGAGAACAGCCTCTGGTGTTCTTGTGACTTCCTGTGGAGAGGGCTGAGCACCAGTTGGATCCTGGAGCTCCAGCTTGGAGGAGCCCCGCAGACAGCTTCTCTTCAGATAGGTCACATGTGTGTGATAAGGACTGACTCCCTTCTCTGCCTTGGCTCTCCAAGGCCTTAGACTCCTGCCTTGGCTCAGCCTGAGCCAGAGCGGTTTTTTAGTTAACCTCCTTTTCCTTCTCTCCCTCTCTCTCCCTCTAATGATTTCTTCCTCCTGTTGTAATTAAATCACCATAAAACTCCATTCTGACTTGAGTGTTTCATTTTAGGATTTTATAAGTAAAATCCTTGGCGACCTATAGTTATTATACTCCGTTTCAAACCCTAAATTTGAACATAACTACAGCTGGGAAGTGTCTGAGGCCAGATTTGAACCTAGGACTTCCCATCTCTAGGCTTGACTCTCAATCCACTGAGCTACCCAAATGCCCCCAGGAAATAAATTTTGGAAGAAATCTTTATAGAAGCTTTTCTCTCTAGACTCTCATTTGGTGACTCAATAGTTCTCATGGCTTTCTATTACTGTCTCTATGCAAATCCTTAGTCTCCCTCTGGAGTCCAATGTTACCATTTGCATATTTGGACATTTTGAACTAGATGTACTACAGGCAGTTCAAACTCAACATGTCCAAGATACAACTCACTATCTTTCTCCCTCAAACCCACCTCTCTACTAAATCCCCATTACTGTTGAAGGCACCATTTTTCTTCTAGTTTGAGTTTGAAGCCTCAGTGCTGCCCTTGTCTCCTTACTCTCCCCCATACCCAATCTGGTGCCAACTCTTCTTTTTTGCCTCTACAGCATCTATCCTACAACATGCTGATCTACTCCCTCAGGCACTGCCCTCTTGCCTAGACTACTTCTTAAAAAAGGCTAATTTCTCTGAGTTTCTCCTCACCCCGATTCATCATTCACATGGCTACTAAAGTGATTTTCCCAAAGCAAAGGTCTGACAATGTCACAAACACACCACCACCTCTCAAACTCCAACAACACCTTGTTGGGTCTTTATTATTCAGTTGTTTCGGTCATGTCCAACTCTTCATGACTCCATTTGGATTTTTCCTGGCAATGATACCAAAATGATTTGCCATTTCTTCCTCCATCTTATTTTACAAATGAGGAAATGGAGGCAAAATAAGGCCAGATTTGAACCCGAGAAGATGAGTCTTCCCAACTGGAGACAGTGCTCTATCCAGTGGGCCACCACATTACCCATCCCACCCCTGTTGACTCTAGAATCAACTAAAAATCACCTGCCATTGAAAGTTCTTCATAATTTGGTCTCTTCCAATTTTTCCCATCTTCTTACATATCATTCCCTCATACAATGCTCCAAGCCTCATCTGCATACCTCTCTGTTAGCTATTCTCCATGCCCAGAACATACTCTCTCTCCTCACCCTCTTCTCTAGTAATCCCTAATTTATTTCAAGATTCAGGGTAACAGGGCAGTTGGGTGGCTCAGTGGATTGAGAGTCAGGCCCAGAGATGGGAGGTCCTGGGTTCAAATATGACCTCAGACACTTCCCAGCTGTGTGACCCTGGGCAAGTCTCTTAACCCCCATTGCCTAGCCCTTACCAGTCTTCTGCCTTAGAACCAACACCCAGTATTGATTCTAAGACAGAAAGTCAGGGTTACAAAGAAAAAAAGAGATTCAGGAAGCCTTTCTTAGTCCTCCCTGCTCCTAACATCATCCCTTCCAAGATGACCTTGTATCCACTCTGAAAATGTCTTGCTCATAGCTATACATGTACATGTTATCTCCCCTTACAATATAAGTTCTTTGAGGATTTAGATTGTTTTTGCTTTTTTTTTTTTGCCAGATAAATCCTTGATGATTGATTTATACACAAGAAGATAAATAAGAATATAAGGCAGTTGCCAAATGATTGCTCTGAGAGCTCCAGGCTAATGGGGAAGACGGAGATGAGAGGTGCTGTAGGTTGGTGGGGAGGTCTGAGGAGAGCCTTGAAATAAACAGTCATTAGACTTCTATGCAGAACACAATGGGAAAGTCATTAGACGGGAAGAAGTTGATTTTGTTTAAGCAACAGTGGTGAAAGATGATCTTAATATTCTTGGGGACAACCGAAAATCCCAAACAAACTTCAATGGAGCCTGCCAGACTCAATTCACTTATGCTCAGAAAAAAGAGCCGAATGCAGACAGTGCCTGCTCCCATCTACCTCGTTCTGTCTGCGAGAAACTGATGCCCTTTGTTGAGTTACTTATCCACCTCTCAATATCCTCGCTAAGCCCCACTTCCCCCCCTTTCCCACCAGATCCCTGGAGAGATGCCCTTTCAACCCGGTATCTCTGCTAAAGGATAACAGCCAAGGCGATTTGCTGGCGACTTGCTCGGATTGACTTAGAGCAGTCTGGGCGAAAGAATTTCTGCCAGCTCCTCCCGATCAGAGCTGAAGGGTGGGAGGGGGGAAGTGACAGCTCTTTACCTCGCGAGGCTACGACCCCCATTACGCGGCGCAGTAACCAGCCCCCGGCTGAGGAGGGGGAGAGGTTGCAAAGGGTTAATACAGATGCCCTCCCCCCACCCCAACTTGCTGCCAGAGATCAGCTAATCTGATAATTATGGCAACAAACACAGTTTAGACAAACACGACCTGACCCTGAGGGTTTGGAATGAAAACATTTACTCTCCCTCTCCCCAAGAGGCATTGCCTGGAGAGAACACTCAGAGAAACACTGGGAAAATACCCCCGTGCTGGAGCAACAGGGCGAAAACATCTGTGTTCCGGCGCTGCTTAGCAAGATAAAGTTAATGGGGGGTTGGGGGGAGGGGGCGCGCCGAATTGGAGCAGATGGAAAATGTAGCAGGAACTGGGGAAGTAAGCGAATTGTAATTGATTTTCTAATCGAGATGCTGCTAGGGGAAGGGAAAGGAGGGTGGGGTGGGGGGGGCGGCTGACCATCCATCCTGGGATTATTTGGGGCTCTGACCCTCAGAGAAGACATTTTTCCCCAATTACTACAAACGAAAATTTAGTGCAAAGATCCTTTCCTTTCCTTTCCTTTCCTTTCCTTTCCTTTCCACTTCTCTCTTTTCCTCCTCTTTTCTTTTTTCTTATTTTCTATTCTCTTTTTCCTTCTCCCACCCCCCTTTTAAAATAACCCTTACCTTCCGTCTTAGAATCAATACTGTGTATTGGCTCCAAGGCAGAAGAGTGGTAAGGGCTAGGCAATAGGGTCAAGTGACTTGCCCAGGGTCACGCAGCTAGGAAGTATCTGAGGCCACATTTGAACCCAGGACCTCCGGTCTCTAGTCCTGGATCTCCATCCACTGAGCCACCCAGCTACCCCCAAGGGATCCATTTCTGTAAACTTTGGGGGAGGAACGTTTTTAAGGAATGGCTGCTTCAGAGTGTTAAGATCTGAAACAGAACTGGAGATCAACTAGGCTAGGCCAATCAGCAGCTTCCTTTGGCTGCTCCCTGCCTGGACTGATGAGTCCTCACCTGGTGGGAATCTGATAGAGCATAAACTTCTGGAGAGCAGGGATCCTTTCATCTTATTTTACCTATACTCCCAGGACCTAGCATAAAGCCTAGCATGCAGTAGGTGCTTAATAAATATTTACTGATTATCATCCTGCTTCTAGGCCTGATTCTGCTTTCAAGCTACAAATGACTGAAATTCCTGCTCTCCCCCATTGCCTACTTGATAAGACCCCCAGCTCTCCCCCAGCCCATCCATCCCAATCTTTCCAACTTTCTTTCTCCTATTATTCAAAGTATTTCTAAAATACTACCTCCTTCAAGAAGGCCTTGTCCTAGGGGGAAGCTGGGTAGTTCAGTGGACTGAGAGTCAGCCCAGGAGATGAGAGGTCCTGAGTTCAAATCTGACCTCAGACATTTCCCAGCTATGTGACCCTGGGTAAGTCATTTAACCCCCACTGCCTAGCCCTGACTGCTCTTTTGCCTTGGAACCAATACACAGTATTGATGGAAGATAAGAGTTTTTAAAAAGGAAGGCTTTACCCTATCTGAATCAGCTTGACTCGGTACCCATAAGCTGTACCCCATTTATCCTTCAGCCTCCCCAAATTAATTTATGTATGCATATATATAGGAATTTTATATTAATATAGAACTATATATATATCTAGAAGTACCTCTAAATATGTATACCTATAAGTATATGTAATTCTACATATATCTAGTTATATATAAACTTCTGTGAAAGAATGGTGGTTGACGGACCTGGCTCTGTGCCCCAGGCTCATCTTTGGCATAAAATTTAGCAGGAATAAAGGTAGAATGGAGCAGTTAGGTGGCACAGTGGGTAGAGCTCAGAACTCTACCCTGAGTAGGAAGATTCGACTTCAAATCCAATCTCAGATACTTATTAGCTGTATAACCCTGCAAGTCTGTTAACCCCTATTTGCCTCAGTTTCCTCATCTGTAAAAGGAGCTGGAGAAGGAAATGGCAAACTACTCTGGTATCTTTGTCACAAAAACCCCAAATGGGTTCATGAAGAGCCAGACACAACTGAACAATGAACAAAGATATTATCAAGGAGAGAAGAGTACCATTCAACCACCTCTCAAGTATTCATTCATTTCTAGACATGTCCCTTTAAGAGGGATATTGGCAAAAATGATTGTGTCCCAAAGAGGTTAACCAAGCTAGAGAGGGAGGTGGAAACTGCCTCATATGATTAATGTTTTGGTTTTTCAAAAAGCGCTTACCTTTGGTGCTAATATCAATTCTAAGACAGAAGTGTATCAAGAGTTAGAAACTAGGGTCAAGTGACTTGCCTAAGGCCACACAGCTAGCATATGAGGGATCAGTTAATTGGTTCAATGGATAGACCACCAGGCCTAGGGAGGTGAGTTCCTGGGTTCAAATCTGATCTCAGACACTTCCCAGCTGTGTGACCTTGGGCAAGTCACTTGACCCCCCCATTGCCTAGACTTACTGCTCTTCTGTCTTAGAACCAATACATGGTATTGATTCTAAGATGGACGATAAGGTATTGAATTTTTTTTTCAGGAAAATTCAGGAAATTTCAGGAAAATATGATAGTTACATTGAGGCATCTGAGGGATTGCTCTGGAAGAAGGAATGGACTGAGAGGAGAACTAATAGCAAGAGGTGCAAATTTTAGGGAGATACACGTCTTCTCATTTCTGACAATTTGGGTTGTCCAACAATGGATAGGACTAAATAACTGACAATGTTCCAATTTTAATGGTAGATGAGTTTGTGGTTCTTTTGTTCTGTTGCAGAATTTATCCTCCGCACCCCCCCCCCAAATATCAGGAAAACTCCACTTGCATACAGGCTGAAAAAGGGCCAGTGTCCTTTTGCCATCCTACATTCTCTGCTTCTTTGGTCTCATGGAAAATCAGTCAAAAAGGATTAGGTAGCACAGTGATAAAAAAACAAAACCCCCAACAACCACCAACTTTCCTGAACCCAGCAAAAGAGCTTCCCTCTCAGAGCTTCTAAGTTCCTTTATGCTTTCTTCTTCCTTTCAGATATTTCTGCAAATGAAATGCTTCTCTTCACCCACCAGCCAGCCAGTCAGTCAACAAGCATTTACCAAGCATTTACTATGAGCCTGGGACTGTGCTAAGTAAGTGCTGAGAATACACACACACAAAAGGGCAAGAAACATGATCCCTGCTCTTAAGGGGCTCACCTTCTAATGGGAGAGACAATATGCAAACAGCTATGTACATACAAGATATATCCAGGGTAAATGAGAAGTAATCTGGCAGCGGGGGAGTGGGGGTGGTGGAAGGATGGGGAAGGCCTGCTTTGGAAGGTGGAATTTGAAATGAGTCTTGAAGGAAACCAGGGAAACCAGAGAAGGTGGAGAGATGGAATGAGAGCATTCATGCTACGGCTCCCCCACAAATTTTATAAATTGTTTCTTCCTCAACTGGATAGAGCTAGAGACCTTTTAGCTGCTCTCCACATTCACCAGCCTTGGTATATTAGAATTAGTTATAAAATTATTTATATTTATATATATTTATTTTATTTTATGCATATATTGATTTATATATATATATGGAGATTAAAGTTACACCCACACACAGAACTCCCAAACCTCACGCATACACCACTTTAAAAATTTCATTAAAACAGATAAAAAAGGTTTTTAGACAGCACTATAAATCAGTTTCTCTACCTCCCCTGAAAATGACCAGTCTCTTCTGTAATAGGACCCACCTAATAGCAGAGGACTTCTGATGCATCAGTCAGGCTCCCTGTTTATTTCTCAGGATCTCAGAATAGCCAGCTGTCACTCATCTTTTGGCTCCCTCCCTTTGTGGGTGGCATAGGGTTATGTTTCAGTAGAGGGGTGTGACTCTGTCTTTTGTCCTCTCTTGGTCCCATCCCTCTCATCCCATTCATTAGTCCATTCTCTACTTAGGTTTCACTTGAAGTGACTTATTGAAGACACATTGAATAATGCAATTTATACATATATATATATATTTTAAATTATTAATCACCTCCTCTGTTCCAGGCACCGAGACAGTCATTAGGAGGACAGAGACATAAATGAAACAATCTTTGTCTTTGAGGAGCTTACATTCTACTGGCAGGAAACATATACATAGATAATTCAAAGCAAGAGATACAGAAGGTAAATATAAGCAAGAGATATATAGGAAGGGACTGTACATGTGATTTCATTGTTATAAGGAACTTCTATTATAGTGAACTCCTTCTACTAGTACAAATAGGACCTTTTCTGCAACTTAAGGAGTCTTAGGGAGATAGAACACCAAGAGGGGAAATGACTTGACAAGAGTCACAGAATCAGAGGCAGGACTTGAATTTCCATCTTCCTGATTGTGGCTTCCAAGCCAGCTTTCTATAATGCTTTCACACCCACACCCACATATACACACACATCTCTTCCCTTTGTTGTCTTGCACATTGTTTGTACAAATACATTTGCATGTTGTCTCCCCTATTAGATAGTGAGTTCTCATAGGGCAGACATGGTCTTTTTACTCTCTCTTAGTATCCCCAATATTTAGCACAGCCCCTGGTACATTGGAGGGCCCAACAAGGGTTTACTGACTGTCTGATATAAGTACACATGAAAATGTTCTCTCCTTGGAGAAATTTGCAAAATAATTGGGAAGCTGAAACCTAGTACTTGAATTAGATAACAAGGGCCAATAAGTGTGATGTAGTGTATGGACTGTACAGATCTAAGGAAATTCCCAGTTTTCCCAGTTGCTATATTTCCTGAAAAATAATTGTGTATTTGTTTCATCTCTATCTTATGTTAATTTACTAGATGTTCTTAGAGGAATGAGGGCTGAGCCGGACCCTGAAAAAGTAGAATGTAGCATTTGGGTAGGGGCAGAGGAAGGAAAAGGACATTGCCAAGCAATCTATCATCAATCCTCTGCTCTTCTTGGGTTTCAGTGACCTGGGTTAGAATGCAGCATCTAATACGGGTTGTCATGAACAAAATAACCTTCTTGAGCCTCAGTTTCCCCTGGAGGTTGTTCTGAGGGTCAAATGAGATACTGTCTACAAAGCAGTTTATAAGCCTTAGAGAACCCCATAGAATCTTAGAAGGGACCTCAGAGGCCAAGTCATCAAGCCTGTCTATGAACAAAACATACCTGATGAGTGACTTCTGTTGGAAGATCAAAATGGAAGGAAAGGTGAGAAAAGAAATGGCAAATTCAGAGAATGTTTAGACCAAATCTTGACTTTTTCCAAGACTCCCAGTGAAGATCCAGATCTAGAGATACTTAAAGAGTCAGTGGGAAATTTATTTTATGTAAATGCAAAGCATAATTTGTTTTTGATAACAGAGGGCTTTTTTTTTTCATTTTTCCCCTTCATTGGCAGCTGAAGAGGGTTCTTGATATTCAAGAACATTATTAAAAGTGCCTATTCTTGAGAAAATCTGAATTCTGATAGTCATGAGCATGGCTCTCTGCCTGGCCCTAACATTGCTTTGCTCTCCAGATTTCCATGGGAAGAGTGATTATATAAAACTCCAAACATTTTCAGGGACATTTTGACTCAGAAAAGAGGGCAGGATCTCTTAAGGGTGACAGGGCTGTTCTTAGCACTCTTGATTCAGGTGTGTAGGGCTTTAAGCTAGGTGACATATATTTTCCTTATTCATCAAACAAAAACAGATGAGCAGGGATTGGAGTGCCCCAGGGAAAGTTACCGCCTTAGTTTTTCCATCAAATTCTGTCTCAAGCTTTGTAACTTGAAGAAATGAAAGGGGAGAACCAGAGGGATGTTTTCTAATGAGCTGTCAACATGGCCCCACCATGGGGCTAGAAGCCGCACTTTGTGTCTGTCTGTCTCATCCCTGACTTTGTTCTAGAGCTATTAAGGTAAAATACTTGAATTTCTCATGGAGAAATGGAAGTGGCCTGAGGCTGAGCAAAGTAGATTCATAAGTAATTTCTCTCATTATACGTTTCCAGTGCTTAATAACTATTTCAAAGAGGAAGAGATGGCACAGAAGACTTGAATCTTTCCTGAGAGTGTTTAAAAATCCTTCAAATTACAAGTTAACTGGCATGCCATCATAACGGCCTGGTCACTTATAATGGAAGGACATCAGCAAAGGACAACGATATGTGGGGTTTTGCCCCATTACCTTTTGGGGAGCAGAAGCAAAATTGTCAGCTAGGATTGGGTTACCGGAGGATCTAGAGAAATTAGATGGAAGTAACAAACAGGTTAGAAGAATCAGTAGAGTCATTCAAGAAACATTCAAGAAACAGGATAAAGTAGATAGTCAAATAAGTCAGCACATAGAATGTTAGGTGACTTCTAAGGTTCTTCTAGCTCTAAATCTATAATCTTCTGACATTCATAAACAAAGACCTTGTAAAAATCTTGTAAATTTGATTGTTTTTTGTTGCAACTATATTGTTTAATAAAAAATTATAAATTGAAGATTAAAGTTACATAGAAATCTAGAAGTCATATTTTTCTAAGCATATTTGCCCAAAATGTTGTTCAATCTTGTCTAGGAGGAACTTACAACATCTCAAGGCATTCTGTTTTGGGGTAGCAATTTCTTTCTAATAGTGAGGGCAGATCTGTCTCCCTAGCCCTTCTGCCATTTTATTCTGTAGAGACACACAGAATGTTTCATCCCCAGAGTTCAGTTTTCACCACACTACCTTGATCAGCCCTCTTCTGGAAGCATTCCAGCTTAACAACATCTCTTAAAATGTGTTCAGAACAAAATACTAGGCTCATAATCCAACCAATCAAGAGTACAATGGAGCTACCTTCTCGCTTATTCTTGACACCATACTTTCATGACTGTAGTCTAAGATTGTATTAGCCTTTCTGGCAATTATTTCATGTTTCCAACTCCAAATGCAGCCAACTAAAACCACTAAGTCATATTTTCCATGCTCTGCAATCTAGCAATATCTCCCTTATCCTGTACTTGTACAAGCAATTGTTTTTAAAGTTCATGTAGGATTTTTTACTCATGCTTCTTACTTCAACATATTTTTGATCTCATAAATGTGGATACTCTCTCCAGTGATACAGGTTGCAACCTACTCATACCTGATCAGCCTATGCAATTCTTGTCCATGCCCAAACTGGAAATTCTTCAGAGTTATCTGTCCAGTGTATTGGGAGTCTTCTATAGACACCAGTAGCACATAAATTGCCTATAAATTATTCCATGTTCTTGCTTTATTACCAATAAATTTCTCCAACCATACATTTGATGACCCCCTTTCCGTTATCATTCCTGCATATTTCTTCATTAGTTATGTATTACAGCCTACCCACTATGCATCTCTTTTTTTCCTTTGATATGACCCTCAACTCTTCAATGATGCACAGCCATGTAACAATTCAAGAATATTTTTGTTGGGCTTTTATTTTTATTTTTCCTTAGTAAATGACATCTTGTTAAAATCTGCCTTTTGTTGTAATCTGTTAAGATTTTAAATCTTTTGCCATCAAATATATTATTGTCCTACCATCTTTTATATCATCTTTGAATTTGAAAAGCATATCAACAATGGCTCTAGCTAAGTTATTGGTAGAAAAACTAAAGAGTAAAGATTTGAGAAAAGAGTTCAATATTAGTAGATACCTCTTCAGTTGATTTAAATAATTTAATCAATGTCATTTGATCATAATCATTCAACTAGCTACAATCCCATCTTAATATATTTGTCCATATGTCCAACTTGTCCATAAATACACAATTACTGGCTTCATCTATATTACACTTGCAGCATTCCCCTGATCCATCAATCTAGTAAACCTGTCAAACAAGAATTAGATGAGTAGAGCGCAGTTTATTCTTAATGAACCAAGTCATGTCAGATTAACCTCATACTTCACTTTCTTTCTATGAAAATAAACCCCTTATTAACATAACCAATAAATTAGTCACTTTCATGGGATAAGAGAGGATAAACTTAGAAATGCTGCTTTGGGGTAGGGAGGTGTGGAAAAAAGAACTTGGAATGAGAGGAGATATTAGTATGAATCTTGGCTCCTCTCCTTAATTGTTCTAATACATTAAGTGAGCCATTTAACCTCTAAGTCTCAGGTTCCTCATCTGTAAAATGGAGACAACAACACTTACAATTCAGAGCTGTTTTGAGGAAAATGTTGTATAAGGATTGATTATCATTAAATACAAAGTAAATAAGAATGAAAAAATGAAATTGTCTAAGCATCTAGTGGTACTCGCATTGATTTGATTGACTATGACAATCCCATAATATGGCATTACTTAACTGACTTCTTTTCCTTACATTACCCATGTAAGCCCTTCTCAAAGGGCTTCTACTAATTCTTCCTGAAAATCAGGCTGTTAGTACTATTTTAAAGCTTTGAATTCAGAATACATAAATGCATAAAGGAAGTCACATTATGTGTTGACTGTAATCTATTATATTAAATTACCCATTACCCTATCGCCTACCCAGTTTGGGCCTGAGTTCTTGAAGATTTGAGTATTGCCTTTACAAAGGATCGTGTCTGCTGTCCAAGAAAACGCTTAATTAAGTACAGAAAGATCTGTTACTAGAAAGTTGGCCACTCACTTGAATTTTTTAGTGCTTTCAGAATTTTTAAATGGCCCTCACACTTATGTGGGCATCTTTCTTTTACAGAAATAGTGTAATTATAAAATAAAGTAATGAAATATATTTTATATTCTACAAACATAAATAATATATAAAATTATGTAAAATAAAATATAAAAAATAAAGTAGTGATGGAAGCTCTTGTAATTCTTATTTCTTTTTAAAAAACCCTTACCTTCTGTCTTGGAATCAATACTGTGTATTGGTTCCAAGGTAGAAGAGTGGTAAAGGACTAGGCAATGAGGATTAAGTGACTTGCCCAGGGTCACACAGCTGGGGAATGTCTGAGGCCAGATTTGAACCTCGGACCTCCCCTCTCTAGGCCTGGCTCTCAATCCACTGAGCTACCCAGCTGCCCCCTTAATTCTTATTTCAATGAATGAGATGCCCAAGTTTATCATTACTTCATGAACCCAAGCTGTCCAGCAACATGGCCATGAAAACGACTAATTATTGCTCAAGTTCATTTGATTGATTTCCCACTTCTGATGTTAAAAATGGAGATATTCTTGGGAATGGTTTTCTGCTCTCAGGGGCTTGGAAGATTCCAACAAAAGACAAGATAGAGGTAAGAAGGAGGGAGTGTGTCAAAAGCAAAGACAATGTCACCCCCAAAAAGGCCTTACAGATATCAAAAAATCTCCCTGGTCCAAAAGAGAGGTCTTTGTTTTTAAAAAGACTATCACGATCTCAGAAATCATCAAAGTCCCAAAGAAAGCAAAAGATCATAGATGGCACAATTATTGATCCCATTTCCCTTAAGACACCTGAGAGAACATCAACATATTTCAGACATTTTTACATGACATAAAGGCCCCCAGGTACACTTTGGAAAGTTTCTCACTTCACTATCTCAATGTTCCCACTCAGATAATTTAGGAATTTCACTGTCTATAAGTACCCCAGAGGGATGTAACAAACTCTGTTTCAAGCACATGGTTCATAGTTCTTGAAGAGAAAATTTATTTATAGGTTAATGAAAACAAATAGAACCTATATTAGTGTTCAGGAGAGGCTGGAACCCCTGATATGAGGCTTGCTGAGTCCTTTTCAAACTAACCATCCACATTTGGTGTCTACTTTGCGCTCAACACTCACCTGTGACTCCAAGAATTGTAGCATGTCCCGTGGCCGCACCTTAGTAAAACCATCTAAGAAGATGGGCTAAACCAAACCAGGTGGAGAGTAACCAACAGGTCTGCAATCCATGGGTGAGTTAGGGAGAGAGACGTGAAGACTTCTGCCAGCAGAATGGGCGGATCAGAGCAATTTATTCCAAGAGTCACGAAGGCTTCAGGATGCAGAACTCTGCTCTGGTGTACCATGGGGGGAGACAACCTTGCTTGTTACTTCTGAGTTGATATTCAGTTCTCTACTATGACTTGTTTCCACTTTTGAATGTCCCATCCCTTTATTCTTTTGGGGGGGGGTATGAGTCATCTTCACATACATTGTGCCTATGGATGGCTGAGGATAACTGGAGCTATAGGAAAATGAGGAGCACAGTCTCTCTGGGATCTCTAATAATGGAGGAGCAGGGAGAAAGGCAGCTGTCTCCAGGATTACTCCATTGCCCTGAGAGAGTTCTTCTAGAGCTAAAAGTGGCTATAACAGCTCCCTATGTTCTCTAGTGATATACCCAAACATGACTTCTTCATCAGGGGCTTGGTTGTCTCCATAAGCATTTCCCTTTAGGTTAAGCTTTTTGGCAGCAACTGACTGATGGGACTTTTTTTTCCATCTTTGGATAAGCAACTACTTGTGAGTTTCTCTCTCTCTCTCTCTCTCTCTCTCTCTCTCTCTCTCTCTCTCTCTCTCTCTCTCTCTCTCTCTCTCTCTCTCTCTCTCTGTTTCTCTCTTTGTCTCTTTTTCTGACTGTCTCTCTGTTTCTGCCTGTCTGTGTCTGTCTGTGTCTTTCCCTTTCTCTCTCTCTCCCTTTCTCTGTCCCTTTTCTCTCTCTGTTTCTCTGTCTCTGTTTCTGTCTCTGTCTTTCTGTCTCTCCCTTTTCTCTTTCTCTCTGTCTCTGTCTGTCTTTCTGTCTCTCTCTGTGTTTGTCGCTGTCTCTTTGTCTCCCCCCCCCGACTCTCTGTGTTTCTCTTTGTCTCTGTCTCTGTCTGTCTGTCTCTGTCTTTCCCTTTCTCTCTCTCTGTTTCTGTCTTTCTGTCTCTGTCTTTCTCTCCCTTTCTCTTTCTCTCTTCCCCCCTCCCCTTTTCTCTTTCTCTCTGTCTTTCTGTCTCTCTCTCTATCTATGTCTTTCTCTGTCTTTCCCTTTCTCCCTTTTCTCTCTCTTTCTGTTTCTGTCTCTTTCTCTCTCCCATTTCTCTTTCTCTCTCTCCCCTTTTCTCTTTTTCTCTGTCTCTGTCTTTCTCTTTCTCTGTCTTTCTGTCTCTCTCTGTGTTTGTCTCTGCCTCTCCCTTCTCTCTCTCTGACTCTCTCTCTGTCTCTCTCTCTCTCTGTCTCTCTGTCTGTCTCTGTATTTGTGTCTCTGTCTCTCTGTCTCTCTCCCTCTTTTGGAGTCTCTGAGTGACTTAGTATAGGGTATCTCTCCATGGATCATTATTTCCTGTTTTCTGACAATACCAAGATTTTATATCACAACTCTTATGGTTGAAACTGTGCTAGAATTTACAAACAAAACCGTTTGGGTATCTGCACCCATATTACCTCTTCCTGAACAAAAGTCTATACAGAATTCATAGTTGTCCAGGACAGCTGCCATCTCTGGTTTTGTAGCATTGAGTAGTCAGAATTTAAGTCAACTGATTGTTGTCTGTTGATTTCTGAAACAGAGCTCCACATTTAGACTTTCGAGTGACACTCTTTTGTTATACTGATTTCAAGACATCTAAGCTGGTATAAAATTGTATAACACAAAGGACTGAAAGCAAAAGGTCAGCACTAAGTCCTATATGAAGTCTATATAAAAGTCACTGAAGGCTTGGTCACACTGCTCACCTCAAGGGTCTCCGTAGGGTACTGAGGGATCCAGTCCAGGCATTCCTCTGTCTGGAATAATCTATTCAGAATTTCCCTTTTGTTTATCATTGCTCTCAACAAGATAGCCACTGGCAAACTTTGTAGTGATGGCAACATTTTTCATAAATACATGTCTGATATCAACCTCCAAATCCCAGAAATGCCTTCAGTTAAAGGTAATTTCTGGAGGTGGTCAAGTAACAACTACTTCTGAGAATCGGTGCTCCTTTCCTATTTCAATATCATGTGACTCACATATTAGTAAAATGTTGGGCAAAACTGACATTTTCCAGTCACTGACTTTATTTTTTTAATTTTTAAAATTTAAAATTTTTAAATTTTAAATTTTGATTTTTTTGTTTTGTTTTGAAGTCACTGATTTTAGGCACACAGTGTGCCACCTAAAGTAGTCTCTCCTAAATGGATTATGGTACACAATGAAATTACCATCAACCAATATTTTAAGTCATTCATATCCCCTCTTCTCATTTTATCCATGAGCTCTTGATAAGTGGCAAAGGCTCCAGGAGTCATGGGGCAGGACATACTCAAATGGATAAAATTTCTTTATTTGGAAGCTATTTTCTCTTCCTCCTTTGTCCTGGGAATCTGGTGGGACCGAGCCTAGCCACAATGTTAGGCTAATATGAAAAACCATGAAGGGCCTGGCAAGTAATCCAAGGCATTCTAAACTCATGGCATAGTATACTAAGCCAACATAGATCTCTTAGTCAGAGATCAGTTCTTAGAATGTGCTCTAATTTTTCCAGCATTCTTTCATACAATTATCATGTCACGTAAGAGACTGTAAAATTCAGTAAAAAAGACTTATAGGGGTTCCTTCAATCCTCCACCTCAGACAGAAATTTCTCTCAGAAGAATTAGGAATCCCAGAGGTGAATAGTATCATTCACTGCCCTCCCCACTGCCAGTATATTCTTCAATCTACTCAGGTGGTGAAAATGCATTAGACCTGGCACTGAGGGTGTTGCTTAGACAATCTTTCCATTCCTAGGGCACTGGGAAGTCCTCAAAAGCAAATCTCTCAGGATACACCCATGAGACTAAGGATTCATGGGACAATCCAGAAGTGCTGAGTGAGAAAGAATCTCTCTGTGCTTCCTGTAGGCACTGCCCTTGTGGTCCTTTGATGGACCTCTTGGTAGGAGATATTCCAGTGCTGAGTCTTTGTCCATTGGCCATGATACTCAGGAGAACTCTGAAGAGGTTGGAATTTGCACAATCAAAGCAGTCAACCCAGAAATACCATTTGGGTCTGAGTGCCCTATTTTCACCTCTTGATTGATGCCTGTGAGTTACCTACCTTGGAAATTCCAGATGTGCTAAGATATGTCCTCATGGGGATTAGTCTTTTTCATTAAGGCCAAAAAGGCTTAGTCATCTGAGAATCTATGAGTGGTGCTTACCTACATATTTGTTATAAAAGGATTTCAACATAATTGTTACTTGGGATCCATCAAGCACCATATGATGCTCCATGCCTTCAACCTTTATTGTTACTGCTCTCTCTCTCTCTCTCTCTCTCTCTATATATATATATATATATATATATATATATACACACACACACACACACACACACACACACACACACACACACACACACAAACCAATACACAGTATTGTCTCCAAGACAGAAGGTAAGGGTTTAATAATATATATATATATATATTCTAAATTAATTAATTAAATAAAGATTTTCAATAAAAATTAAAACATTAAAAAGAACATAATTAGGAATTTGACATGGACATCCCATGTGGTGTCATTACTGCTAAAAGTATAATATAGAACATTCAAGTATGGTAACAAAGAAGACATCAAAAGCAGAACCCGAGGGGTTCTCCAGTAGGGTTCTTTATTTTGCTATGTCAGATCTTTGATGCTCATAATATTTTGATGACGTGCTTTAACTAGGGTCCCCAAATTTCCTACCCAAAGAAATGGATACTTCTTCTTTGAAAAGAGCCATAATTGTCTTAAATGTACTACTTCAGACCTCATGGCTTTACCTAAGAATCAATTTTCTTGCCTAAACCCATGCCACTGGTAATTGGCTGGTTTTCCAAATGGGAAGATGTAATGACTCAGGGAATTGTTACATCTTCACCTTTCCATTTGAGATTCTCTGGAAGGTTCCATATATAGATGACATTATTCTTATTGCCCTGACGTCAATCCTCCTCAAGAAAATCCTTGATCACTGAGAAGGGCTTGGCATAGCGATTCACACTAGAAAAGTCAGGAGACTGAAAAATGTTTATTACCTTGGTTATGACATGCAACTGATGGAATGGCCAACTTAGGTGGGTCGTGAGGATATGAATTTTGAATAGATGGACAATGAGCTAGGACCAGAACTAAACAGAGGAGATCAAACTAGTTTTAATTTGTAAAGATGCAGAAATGCAGGTAAAAGGATGCTAGTGTCATCCCTTTCCTCTCCATTGTTGTTCAGTGCCTTATTGAAGCTTCCAAGCAACTTTCACAACTTGGAGATGTTCCTCTGCTAAGGAAGTGCCTGGAGTTGTCAGAGTAAATGAAATGGAGTCCATGTACTTGTCCTCAGCCTCAAAGAAACTCAGTGGGGAAGCCTAGACCTTGTGAAAAATAGATATCCTCACACCCAGGTGAAAGGAATTCACTAACCCTAACCTGGCTATGAGTGAGAGCTAGGGACCCTCTAATAAGAAAAGGGGCCATGTAAGATCTCAGAGCCACCTAAACAACCCTTCTGTATTTAGCACCCCTAATTAGGCCAGATGGGAGGGCTAATTAGATAAAAGGTCAGAAGTGTGCCTCTTAGCCCTTTGAAAGAAATGAAGGTAAGCAGCCTTAGTAGCAGATGCCAGTTTCAGCAAAGGGCAGTAATAGCTCAATCGAAAAGTTGTGACAGTGGCACTCTCAGAGGCAGAGAGCAGCTCTGTAGGGCAGAGAAACATTTGTGAATCACAGCCACAGAGGCCAATTGGAGTGATGGCTCCAAGGGCAGCTCTAGGACCATTACCAGGGAACTGTGAGGGATAAAGCCAAGGGGTAATGAGACATAGTTGGATCCTAGGAGATGGAGCTATGAGGAATCATGCTGGATTTGAGAATTGGAGACTAGCACAAATCCATAATAACCAGATTGAATATAGGACTCCCACTTCCTCATCTTTCCTGTTGAATACGAATATGTAAGTAGCTATCCACATGTCTTGGCAGTTAAATTTTTGTTGCAGAATTCCTTTACCTACCAGTTTTAAGGTTCTTCATTTTATTTTAGGATAAAGATGAGAGGATCTAGATTTAGAGATGGGAGGTCTTATCTTAGAAGTCATCCAGTCCAACTCCTTCATTTTAGGGATGGGGAAACCAAGGCCAGAAGAAAGAAATTGACTTGCCCAAGGTCAGAAAACTGGGATTTGAACCTCTGACTCCAAATCTAATACTCTTCCCATTGTACTAAACCACACCCTCAAAAAATTGCCAGATACTCTAAACATTGTTTTTTTCTCCATTTAATTTTCTTATAGATGCCAATTGGGTCTTTTTATTTATGTTTGTTTCCCAAATTTAAGAAAAAGTTAATGTTACATTCAAAGAAAATTTCTTCTTATCAACCACCATCCCTAGGAGTTGTCTTCCATTCATAAGGGTAGAAAAAGGGACCTGAGTTTCCCAGTGAATTTCTATCATAAATACCAGAAAATTGGGTAGTTTCTTGAAACTCAGCTTAAAGTTCAAAGGTATCTTCAGTTTACTGATCATGACAAATTAGAGTAACCTCTTAAAAGGATCTCTTATTCTTTCCTATGACTCATTCATTGCCAGTTTTGGGGTCCCTTGGTTGGCCCCAGGTCACTGCTTTTTGTATCTGGTCGTAGAAACCATTGTTTTCTTGATTTTTTACCTATGTCTCTTTTGTCTAAAGCCTTTGCTGAAAATCTGGTATTGATTTCTTCCTGCCATCACCATGAAATATTCTTGGATGTCATGAACCTCAATTCTACCCTGAAAAGGTCAGGTTAAATAAGACACTTCAGATACATAGCTCTAGGCTGAATCTGACCACAGCTTTATTATTATTTACTTCTCCAATTCCAGTGTATGCTGTGTGTGGGCTCTGGAGCAGCACAAGTGAAGACATCAGATCCACTACAGACACCTGTGAACACCCACTACTCAACCACCAACAAAGACACAAGGGGAGAAAGATCTAGGAAACAACAACGTGAGCAGTCACACAGGTTCCCCACCTGTAACGGTATCTCTTCTTGTACTCACATCACTCACATGTACTCTCCTAATTATTACCTGGAGACCAGCTTGATTACAATAGATGAGTGTCATCCCCACTAGCCTTGGTAGAAGTGCTGGTGCAACCAGCCTTCATACTATTTGTATTGTTTCTCTGAAGCTCCATGCCAAAGAAATGTTCCAGGGGAATGCTATGATGGTGCCCTCTTCTGCACATTGGTACCACAGTATTCCAATCTTCCAATTAGAGTAAAAACAATCTTTTTACTTCACATATTTTTGATAGGCTATAGACATGAAGATACTTTTCCAGTGGACATTTAAAAAATGTATGGATTGTCTCAAGAGTAGCTTATCTCCTTGAAAGAAAAGTGGTAGAAATATTCATGTAATTTGAACAGGCTGTGATTTCACCACCACAACTAACTGATGATGGGATCCCCTCTATCAAGGCAGTGCTCTGCAACTGGCATAGGATGCTAAGAAGTTAAGCCTAGGATCATTTAGACAGCATGTATCAGAAGAGGGACTTGAAACTAGATCTTCCTGACTTAAAGGCCAGTTCCCTATCCATCATGACATACTCCTTCCCAATAATATAATAGGGGAATGAATTAAAAGTATTAATAGGGCATCTCTCTAGAATGCTTTCTTCTGGGATGGAGACTGGACTTATATCTATTAGAGAAAGCAGTCAGTGTTAGAGATCCAGAGCTGAGGAGAGATGAATATGAGAGACTTAAAACAAAATATGAGTTTCTGGGCTCAGAGAGTCTGCTTATTCATACATCCCTTACCAAGGAATCTCTATCACCTCAGGAATGGCAACAGTGGAAAGGCAGGCAGAGCATCTCAGGAGTTCCTAGAGGGAAACTATGTGGTCCCAGGAAAGGAAGGCACCAAATGGTTTTAAAATTTGCAGCATCCAGTCTTCTAGTCAAGTAGTAAGAATTTCTGACTTATAGTCTTCTGGAAAAAAGATGAGAAATGCCTGGTCAGTATCTCCTGAACAATATCTAGTGCTTAGCAACCACAGTACCTGGTACTTACAATAGTAGTAGGTGTTTAATAAATGTTTCTTTCTGGAGAGGAAAGCAAACCTGGACCTTAACCCACTAATAATGAATTACTCAAGATATCACAGGGCCACCTGAAAAGGGTTGCTTCTCTGGCAACTTAAGTGTATCTTTTTTTTTTTTCCTGAGGGAGTTCTCTCAACAGAGTGATGATAGAATCCTTGTAGGGAGAAAAAAAAAAGGCATGTCTTGCCTGTTTATGGGTTTCTGTGCATTCTGTGTGCTTCCTTGTACCCTTTCTCTAGGGAAAAATAAAAATTGTCTCCTGTCTGATATATGTTGCTAATTTGAGGGTTTACACAGGAACTGAGGGAATCCTTTTACTCACACCAAGACCTGAATCATATTCTGAAGTTCCTGAATAAAATCTAGTGTTGAGGCAGAAGGCATGTGGTAATTTATGAGACACACTCCCCAAAGATTCATCTTAGACCATGTAAACCCAGAGTTTGTCATAATGGGTCAAAACATACATTAAATCTAAGTTTATTGGTAAGTTCCCTGTACATTTGCATCATTCTCTTTAGACCACTCTTTCTTGAGATCATCCTAGTCTTTGTAAGTGTGCTTCACCTGTTTAATATTCATGCTTTATCTAAATCCTTACATCTATTCTCCCAAAATTAAGGGCAGGTCAGATTTCTTCTCATCTAGCATAGATTCCCTAAGATAGAGTATGGTCACTTCCTTCCAAATTTTCCATAATTTCCACCCCAGAAACCAGTATCTTCCTTATGAGTGAGAATGAGAACTGGAATAGGACCATAACTGCCTCTTGAAGGAGGAAATTACCATTAAGGGAAATTAAGAAATGATTAGCTCCCCTGCTTTTTGTTAGTTCTAGAAGATGTTGGGATAATTGAAATCCTCCATAAACACTACATTTCATAATTCTGTTCCAAGTTGTAATTTGCTTACAAAACTACTTAGCTATCTCATTTTTCATTCAGGAGGTCTAGAGTATATTCTAACATTACATTGCTTCTATTTCTCTCCCTACTGATCTTCACCCAAACATTTTCTACCATGTTTCTTTCTCCTTTCCCTATTCCTAGATTTATTCTCATGGATGCATCTTTTTTTTTTTAAACTCTCACCTTCCACCTTAGAATCAATACTATATATTGGTTCCAAAGCAGAAGAAAGATAAGAGCTAGGCAATAGGGGTGAAGGGACTTGCCTAGGGTCACACAGCTAGGAAGTGCCTAAGGTCATATTTGAACCCAGAATCTCCCATCTCTAAACTTGGCTTTCAATCTGCTGAGCCACCTAGCTGTCTCCTTCATTGCATCTTCTTAATAAACAATGCTACTTTGCTCCCTCAACTCCACTCACATCCATTACAATGCCATTTTACCTATCGTGTTTATTACGAATAAGGCATATTCTTCCAGCTATTTTCCAATGATGAGTCTCATCCCTACCAATTCTCAGTGGTATTTATGAGGCCAGATTTGCTTCTACACATTAGGACTTCCTAAGGTCAATGTTAAAAGCAATCCATGCCAGAGAAACACTAGGAACCATGAATTTAATCATTCATAATTATAATCATTTCTCATTTGATATAAAAAATCAAAGCAAATCAAAAGCCCAAACCAAATACCTCAAGCCCTTTAAATTATTTTGACAATATTACTATGTAACATTTTTCCACCCTTCTTGGGGTGCCTTTCTCTCTGCTGCTTTCATTTTTAGAGTAGAATATTTCTCTGTTTAGAATTTGAAATTAGTGTTAGAAAATTATTATGACTTTTGTTACAGGAATAAGAAACTTTCCAGGTTCTTATTTAAACTCAGTGACTGAACTGAGAGCCAGACCTAGAGATGGGAAGTTCCAGGCTCAAACTTTACCTTGGACACTTTCTAGATGTGTGACCCTGGACAAGTCACTTGATTCCCTTTTCCTAGTTCTATCATCCTTAAGCCTTGGAAAACAAACAAAAAAATGGTATTAATTCTAAGATGAAAGATAAGGGTTAAAAAAACCTCAAAGATTGAATTTATGATAAAGTTACTATCTTTCATCCATTCTACCTAAAAGGATCAATATAGTTCTTCCACCTACATGCTCCATTTGTATTCACACATTATCAAGAGATCTAGAGGAAGGCCATTGGATGAGCATTCTGCTCATAGAGAAGATACAATTTCAGTGTTGAAAGAGCTCACATAAGAGTATCAAATACTTAAAATTCCTTAGAATAAGGGACTAAAGAAATTTACATCTAATAGCACCCCACCTCTGACCTTCAATTAACCAGAACCCTCATAATTTAGAGCACACTGATGAGTCCTGAAGACCAAGGAGGCAGCCTAAGATGTCACACAAAAAGAAAACAAACCACTTTCATCAAGGACCCTGTTGGTTGAGCTATGATAAGGATTCATTTGTCTAGTCTCATCAGCCTCAATGGAAACAAAATCTGTTCCTGAAGCATCTAGCTAAGCTTTTGTCTAAAATTTCTTCAAAATACAAGAAACTTCCTGTTTTATCTCTGTAGTTTTATTAGGGGAGGGGAATAGTCTAGTTTAGAATCAATCTTACTGATTGTCCCATTGTTTTTCTGAGTGATGAGCTTCATAAATCAAATTTTATTTTTTAAATACTTATTTTTTAATTTTCTTACAACTTTTGGAGCTTTCTCTGATATCATCATGTGTGAAGTCTGGGAATGCCTTGTGATGCAATGGAAAGAATGTTGGTGTTTGGAGTTAAAAGGTTTGTTTTCGAATGGAAGTTCTAGTGTCTCCTACCTGTAATAGAAAATGGTAATCTGTGAGGAACTATTCCTGGTTGTGGGAAATGGATACTCTGTCAGAGACTAGAGAGCTACTACTAAGGGACACCTGAAGGCTACCTAGTTATAATGGAGATAGATGAGAGATAATAAGAGATACTGCTAAAGGGGTACCTGGAGCTGCCTATTGATCACTAATGGCTAATAAGTCAAGATACTTTCTACTACCCTTCCTTCCTCCCTCCCTCCCTTTTTCACCCTCTCCCTCCCAATTTCTTCTGAAGCCCGTGGCTTCCTCTCTCCCCCATGAATGGACTACAAGATTTATGAGGAAAAACTCATTTCTTTTCCTTTCTCAAGTAAGGGGGTTTATTGGGAAACAGGAGGAAGAATGAGGTAAAAGGGATAGGGGTGACCCTAATCTCTAAAGAGAATTGGGAGGATTTTGGGAAATGTCAGTCTTGTCACAATGGTGACTCAGAGACAGCCAGAGAGATGGAGGACAAGTATTTTTCTTCTTTTCTTCTTTCTTCAGTCAGATAATCTCTGCTTGAGTAATTCAAGTCCAGACTCTGTCAAAAAGCCACAAGGGTCTCTCTCTCAGCCCAGGTCAGGAAAAGTCAGTCTCTCTTGGTCAGGAAATCCCAAAGAAGAGGTTTCTCTCCTCTGATCAGGCTCCCCAACTGCCTCTCCTGGGAACATTCCATTTGGAATCTTCTCCTTGATTGACAGACAAGTCCTTCACCTTGGTCTGCATGCCTGGCTTGTCCTGCAAATTCTCTCTCTCTTCATGTCTCTTCCATATACCTACATGACCTTGGATAGATCACCTACACTCTGTAAAAGGAGAGTTAAATTGGATGCCTGTTAAGATTCCTTCTTGCTTTAAGTCTATGATTCCATGATTGAGAGGGGTTAAACTTTGCCCTGTAGGTTTATTTTGCTTAGGTTATTTGTTGATGTAACTTTTTTAAGGGAGGAAAGACATCCTGGTAATATTCCAAAAATATAATTTTTCACAAAGAAAGTTTGGAAAGTTTGGTCTCGAGATTCTGTGGAGTGAGTGAGGTAGGGAAGCAGAAAGAAGAGAAGAATATGGTAGCAACAACTTCTGAGGGAAGAGGAGGGATTTCTGATTTTGGAGATAAAAAAGCCAAATGAGGCACTCTGTGTTTTGGTAATGGATGTGTGTGTGTGTGTGTGTGTGTGTGTGTGTGTGTGTGTGTGTGTGTGTGTATTTGTGTGGGTTTGGGGTTAGGGTTGGGTAGAGGGCATGAGAATTCTAATTCTAAACTATACAGTCATTGATATATTAGTAGGATAATGAGAGGAGTCAACATTTATTTATTTTAGCTATAGAGAATATGAAGTATTAGCTAAGAGACTAACAAATATTTAAATAACATTGTTTCCTGTTCTCTCCAATTCTTGAGTATTGTATTATTCTTATTATTTATATTTAGATGCATTTGAATATGTACTTCAACAGGAGAAGGTAAGCTCCTTAAGGGCAGGAACTAGTTTTTTTTTTTCCCCTTGGTGTCCATCAGCATCGACTACAGTGTTTTGTAAAGGTGCCCTTCAAAAATGTTTGTTGAACTGAACTAAATTTAACTGGTGCGTAAAGTCTTCAGAGATGGAGTTGAACATTCTGACGACGCTTCATTAGATGATTTTGGTTGTTTGACTCAAGATTTGTGGTTGGCCTCAAGAAAACATACACAAGCAACTATATAAATTAGAATATGATATGTACATAGAAAAGATGGTACAGTAGAATGAGCTCTGAATTTGGAGTCAGAGGATCTAGGTTCAAATTCCACATCTGTCATTTACTACTTTTTAATATGACGGGACATGTCACTTAATTTATTTGAAACTCGACTCTTTGTTTAAAAAATGAAGGGCTTGGATTCCAAAGTCTCTTCCAGCTCAAAATCTAGAATTCTAAGGGATTTTGTAGATTTGCAGATCAGCTAATACAACTTTGCTCACCTGAAATGGTTCCAATTCAGAGGATCTATAATCCTAAGCAAGGGCTTCCTTTCCTGGGAAGTTTCACTGAATAAATCAGTTAACCAAAACCCAATTCCCCACACATACCAGCTAATTTTTATTTACAGTCATGCTACCAAAAATCTATTTATTTCTAGTATCTAACACATTTGTTAAATAGTCTGTTTATTTCTTCTGTTTACTTATGTCCCAGATTGGAACTTTGTGTTATGGCCAGGCTCTATACACATCTGTCAGGGCCAAAGTGTCATTGTAAAGTCCTGGTTTGTATTATTTGGGGTCCTGCTGCTTTGTCCTCTGCTCTGAGCCTACGGCCTAGTCTGTGATCTTCACAACACCTGGAGATAGCCTTGGGAGTCTATGCAGAAGGTAGAGCCCTTAGGGTCAGGACAACAGTACTGGGACTCTCCCCTGAGCTTACATAGGGGTCCTCCATCCCACAGTTCTGCCTCCATCATGCATGCCTGTTGGTTGAATTTATGACCTTGGGCTGGAAAAATGACCCATTGTGGTTTCTCCCTAGATTTCTTGATCCCTATTTGGTCTAGTATTCATCTTTGATGTTTATTGGAGTAACTGTGTATGGGATAGCGGGAACTGGGTTATGTTACTTCCTCTTATTTCACCATCTCAGCTGGTTTCTCAAATATTCTGAAAATGAAATGACTGGTGCTTGAGTTTTTATTTAAATATAGATAAGTTTTTTTAAAATCTCCACAATGAAATCTTTAGGTAGATTCCAAGTATTTTTATCCTTTTTGAATAGGGAAACCACTATACAAAATGGGACATATGACCGGCCCAAGATAACAAAAAGCTTGATTCTTATCCAGAAAAAGGGAAAACAGGCTTTTACTCCATCTACCCTGTAGCTTTTCACTGATGTTTCACTGACAGCTCAGCTATTAAATTTTTTTTTTCATTTCTTACATTAAGATCTCTAGGTAACTTCCTCCCTCCCTGAATTAGAAAAGGCATCATTTGACTATATATATATATATATATATATATATATATATATATATATATATATATATTTGGGAAACCAGCTGAGATGGTGGAATAAGAGGAAGTGTGGAAAGGAAAACTGAATCAAGCTTTGGAATTTCCTGCCAATGAGGTGGAACAGACAGCAGTTGAACTGTTGGAGTGAAGATATTGACAACGATGACAGTTGGTGGGGGGGAGGGGTGATTGGGAGAGTGACAGTTGCTCTCAAGGTCTCTTGTTCCTGGCCCTTGGACTGGAAGGAGTGCTCTCTCCCTGTCTCTGGATAGAAGTACCTCAATTCCTGGATTTAACCCAAACTGTGTGCTCTACCTGGATTCCTGTGATCATGTCATTGAACAAAGGGATTTAAGGGGAGTAGCTTGAAATGTAAGTTTGGTCTTTAGGGCATTAGTCCAAAAAGACAGGCCCAACCAACTCTGAAGGTCACAACATTTTCTTCCTCTTGCTGTCTACTGCTAAAGACTTTGAACTTAAGAAAGCTAGCATAGACTAGCATAGACAGGAATGAAAGAAATTCTCCACAAGCCTGCAAGGCCTGGCTTCCACTCAAAATCTGAGAGAGACTCAAACCCAATCTGGGGCAAAGTATAGGGCAATTTCCTCTTCCCTCTACCCTGATACCTACCCAACCCAAGCTTGTTAATAAATTCATCTTGAGTTAAATAACCTGCAGTCAAATAAGAGGACTGTCATTTCAGGGGGACACAGAGGGAGCAGAACCTAAGGACAGCCATTCAACCATAAACTGTCCTTATCAGACCCCTGCCAGGTGACTTTAGTGATGGTGGGGGAAGCTTGTTTCTCAGGAGGGTCTCTGCAGACCTGCTCTGGGGTATCTTCAACATTAATCAATAGAGAAAACATCCCCTCAGCTTATCAGAGTTGACCTATTTCTCAGGAACCCCATTTTTCAAAGACAGCCTCTCAGCAGGGGATATCTCTCTCCTTTTACCTCACTAACATCCATATTCCCTCTATCCCTTCAACTCCTCCATTCCGTTATAAAACCTTCCTTATCTCCTGTACCTCTTCAGTCCTCTACAATTACTTTAACTATTACAGAAGTAACATAATGCAGTTCGCCCCATACACAGTTACATATATATGCATATATACATATATACATACATATGCAAAAATATACACACACACATACCTAAACGATGTCTTGTTTGTTTCTATTTATTGGTCCTTTCTCTAGGGGTGGACAGACACAAGTCATTCTTCAAATATCAATTCTGTTGCTGTATATAATGTTCTCTTGCTACTTCTTTTTTCCATCTTCATAATTTCATGAAGGTCTTTCTATTTAAAAAAAATTAACCTGATCATCATGCACAGTGGTATTCCATCACAACCATATGCCATAACACGTTTAGTCATTCCCCAATGGATGAGCATCCTCTCAATTTCCAGTTCTTTTCAACTACAAAGAGAGCACCTATAAATATTTGAGAAGCCAGAAGTTCTTTTCCATTTCCCCCCCCATCACTTTAGGGAATAAATCTAATAGTAGTTCTGCCATTTTCTTTAAAGTTGCTCTGATCACATGGTAAAAGTGTTGAACTAGTCCAGAGGATAACCAGGGGTGCTAATGATTTGGCTGGCACCTTATGGAACATATCGGAAAAGGAAGACGGAGGAGAGGGAAGAGTGACTTGGTGCCCATCATTCCACAGGATGTCTAGGGCTATCATCGACACTCCTATCCCATGGTAGCTCCTAGAAACAAGTGTGCAGTGAAAGCTATTATTTGCTGTGTGGCACATTTTTATTTCAACTCCTAATGCATTTGGTAAATTTCGAGATAACTTTCAACTGACCCCAATAGAATGGAAAGGAACTACCAGAGAACAGGGAGTTTTCTTGCCTCAGGTCGAGAAATGAGTATTTAAATACAATCTTTTATATCTTGCACCTAATGAGCCACTCTTTTCCACATATCCTGCTGCTTCCTTAGGTTGACTTCAACTGCACAAGCATGCGAATTGTTCCTAGGATAACCCGATCTGATTATTCAGGGTCAAACTGCTGTTTATCTCTGCCAGACATAACCCACATCCTGCAGAGGGCACCAAAAACTGTTACATGTTTTTCAGCCAGGACCATTTCAAGACAATGCAGGTTCGCATATTCCTTCGGCATACTCCCCCAGGCAATTTTAAAAAATCTCGTGTTTCCTGGGAAAATACGGTGGCTTTCCAACGGGCTTGGTTTTCCTTCCCTACTTCCCCTTCTCAGAGAATTCAAAATTTGATCAAAGGACAGGTCTGCCCTCTGCTGGCTATTGTTTATAATGGGCTTAATTTTACTGGAAGATAAACTGGGGACAGATAGTTCTTTATTGAAGATGATGGGGTAGAGTCGCAGAAAGTTTGAACAGCTCTGAGAATCCTCTCTAGCCAGCCTTAAAATAATACTTCAAAATGAATACAAGAGAGACAGAACCAACAAGAGGATAGAGTGAAGCAACTTTCCTGCAGAAAACTACTAGGAAGACAAGCAGAGAGGGTCGTCTTGTAAACAAAAAACAAACCAGAAAGAAGTAAAGAAAGAGAATATAATTTTAGAAAATTCAGATTGAATGGATCTCTGGAGAAAATGAATGGAAATAGGACTATATCTTCTTTTCAGCAGTATATGGCACCTATGCAAAAATCGACCAAGTATTAGGACATAAAAACTTCACAACCAAATGTAGAAAAGCAGAAATAATAAATATATCTTTTTTTCAGATTAAAATAAATAAAATCATATCAATAAGGGTCTATGGGAAGACAAATTAAGAATTAATTGGAAACTAAATCATCTAATTCTAAAAAAGGAGTGGTCAAAAGAACAAATTATAGAAATATAGAAATTATAGAAATAATCAATAATTTCATTAAATTTCATTAAATGACAATGAGGATGCAACATATCAATACAGCCAAAGTAGTACTGAGGGGGAAAATAAATCCACATAAATCATCAGCATTTCTATATATTACCAACAAAGTCCAGCAGCTAGAGATAGAAAGAGAAATTTCGTTTAAAATAATGACACAATATAAAATACCTAGGAATCCACTTGCTAAGACAAATACCAGAATTGATATAAACACAATTACAAGATACTTTTAACACAAATAAAGCCATATCTAAACAATTGGAGAAATAATGATTTATCCTGGTAGACTGAGCTAATATGTTAAAAATGACATTCTACCTAAATTAATTGACTTATTCAGTTGTAAAATGGAGATTTGAACCCTAGACTTCAATCCCCAGAAATCCTTGGTATTTTCCAGAATTCCGTATAATCTCACCTGAGTCTCCACTTGGGAGAGATCACAAGGAGTATTTAACTGGCAGCAACACCTTCTTTGCTGCTCTTCCATTGCAATGATATAGTGGGTAAGCTAAGCCCGGAGTTTTGAATGGGCTAATCAGCCCTAGGCTGATTTTTTCTTCTTTGTATTTTCTTTTTCCTTGATTTCTAATAGTCCTTAATAAACTTCAAATATAATACTTTTATTACTAGAGACTAATTTAATTTTTACACAGTACCATAACAAACTACCAAAATTATTTTATAGAACTAGAAAAAATAATAACAAAATTCATCTGGAAGAACAAAGGGTCAAGAATATCAAGGGATTCATGAAAAAAAGTGTGAAGGATGATGGCTTAGCCATATCTGATCTCAAGCTGTACTATAAAGCAGTAATCATCAAAACAATCTAGTACTGGCTAAGAAATAGAAAAGTGAATCAATGAAATAGAGTAGATATTAGCAATCTAGTATTTGATAAATCCAAAGAGCCCAACTTTGGGGATAAGAACTCACTATTTGACAAAAATTGCTGGGAAAACTGGAAAACCATGTGTCAGAAACTAAATATAGACCAATCTCTCACACCCTCTACCAAGATAAGGTCAAAATGGACATGTGATTTAGACAGAAAGGATAGTACCATAAGTAAATCAGGGGGAAAGAATAGTTTACCTGTCAGATCTACAGAGAAAGGAAGATTTTATGGCCAAACAAAAAATAGAGAACATTATGAGATGTAAAATGAATAATTGTGATGATATTATGTTCAAAAGATTTTGTACAAACAAAACCAATATAACCAAGATTAGAAGGGAAACAATAAATTGGGTGTGTATGAGGAATTTATTACAAATTTCTCTAATAAAGATCTCATTTCTCAAATATATAGAGAACTAAGTCAAATTTATAAGAATACAAGTCATTCCCAATTGACAAATGGTCAAAGGATATGAATAAGCAGCTTTCAGAAGAAGAAATTAAGGCTATCAATAGTCATATGAAAAAATGTTCCAAAACATTATTGATTAGAGAATTACAAATTAAAACAATGCTGAGGTACCATCTCACACCTATCAGATTGGCCAATATGGCAGTAAAGGAAAGTAATAAATTTTGGAGGGTATGTGGCAAAATTAGGACACTAATGCATTGTTGGTGGAGTTGTGAATTGATCCAACTATTCTAGAGGGCAATTTGGAACTATGCTCAAAGGACTAGAAAATGGTGCATACTCTTTCATTCTGTAATACCACTAGTGGGTCTATATCCCAAAATATAATTTTTAAAGGGCAGGTGGGGAAGGATCTATTTGTACAAAAATATTTATAGGAGCACTTTTTGTGGTGTCAAAGAATTGGAAATTGAGGGGATATCTATCAGTTGGAGAATGGCTGAACAAATTGTGGTACATGATGGTGATAGAATACTATTGTTTTATAAAAAATGATGAATAGGATAACTTCAGAAAAAAAGCTGGAAAGACCTACATGAACTGATGCAGAGTGAAATAAACAGAAGCAGGAAAACATTGTACACAGTAAGAGCAATATTGTACAATGATCAGTTGTGAAAGTCTTAGCTACTCTCAGCAATACAATGACCCAGGACAGTTCTGAAGGATTTACAACAAAGAATGCTGTCCAGCTCTAGATAAAGAACTGTAGGAGTCACAATGCAGATGAAAGGCATTATTTTTTCACTTTAATTTATTTGTTTTTATTTTGAATTTTGGTTTTATATGAGTATTCTCTTATTAGAATGATCAATGTGTAAATATATTTTGCAAGATAATGCTTGTATAACCAAGATCCAATTGCTTATCTCCCAGAGAGGGGAGAGAAAGGAGGGAGGGAGACAATTTGGCTCTTATAATTTCAGAAAATGTTATGTGGAAAATTGTAATTAAATGGAATTGGGAAAACAAAATCTCTTTAAAAACAAAAACAAAATATTCCCCAAATATTTCTTTATTAAAGACCTTCTAATATGTGCTAGTTAAAAAAGGAAGACCAAAAGGAAGTCGTTTCTGCCAGCAGGGAACTTAACATCATAGATTTAGAACTGAAAGAGGCCATATAATAGTCTCACTCCCTTATGTTATAGTTGAAGGAACTGAGAATGGGAGAGATGTAGGACATCCTCCTGGGGGAGAGCAATGGAACACAAAGTAAGTACAAAATAATCAGAGGTAGGAAAGATGCCTCACAACTAGGGGACCAAGGAAAGGGGAATCAGGGAAGGTTTCACAGAGGATGTGAAATCTGAGTTAAGCCTTGAAAGAGGTAAAGATGAGGAAGGCCTGAATGCTCTGGAGTGTGGGGGTGATTTATACCAGCGATTCTTAACTTTTTTGTGTCATGGCTCCCTCTGGCAGTCTAGCGAAGCCTCTGGACCCCTTCTCAGAATAACATTTTTAAATATATAAAGTAAAACACTTAAGATTATAAAATAAACCAATCAAAATGTGCTATTAAAAGTGAGTTCATAGATCCATCAGGTTAAGAACTTTTGGTGTATGCAAATAAACAGAGGTGTGAGATGAAATATTGATTTTAGAGAACATTTGGCCGTTCAGTTTTGCTTACAGGTAGAATGCACAAAGGACAGTAATGTGAAATAAGGCTGGAAAGGTAAGCTTGACTGCAGCCAGATTATAGAAGCATTGAACATCAGGATGAAGCATTTGTGTTTTCTAGGTCCCAGGGGCAATAGAAAGCCACTAAAGGCTTTTAATTGGGATTGATATGGTCTTGTCTCTGTCAGCCTTGGGCCTCAGGAAGATTCCTTTGCTGATTGAGAGAATGGAAGCAAGGAGATAAATTGCCAAAGCCAGGGTGAGCATTCCTGGGATGTGGGGAAAAGGGCTTGAATTAGGGTAGTGACTGTTTAGGGAAAAGATTTGAGATACCACTGAGGAAGAATTGATGAGGCTTAGCAAAAAGGAGAAAGACACCCTATCTTCAGGGGGAAATACTATAGTAGTGTTGGAAAGGGGAGGACTCTCAAGGAGAAATGGGGTAAGGAAGAAGAAACTGATTTAGGACTAGCAGTGGGAGAAAGAGAGATATGGAAGTGTGAGGACACAGAAAGAGATTCTAACTTAAAAGTTCCGCCAGGGCACACCACAAACCACTTAACCCAAAAAAGCAGGCAGGGTTTCCATAGGAAGTACACTATTGTTTTTACAATGAACATAGATCAACAGTGGCACCCAGAGGCCAACACAGTTTTACTTCCTCTGTAATACTTCTCAGAGTTACGGGGTCCTAAAGACTCTATATAGGGGGCAACTAGATGGTATGGTTGATAGTGTGTCTGGAGTCAAGAAGATTCCTCTTTCTGAGTTTAAATCTGGCCTCAGATCCAAGACAAGTCACTTAATCCTGTTTGCCTCAGTTTCCTTAACTGTAAAATGAGCTGGAGAAAGAAACTGCAAACTACTTCAGAATCTCTTCTATAAAAATCAAAAATTCAAATGGGGCAACAAGAAGGCAGATACAACTGAACAATAAAGAATACATATAGGAGCACTAAAATACAATTTTAAAATTAATAGTATCTATATTTATACAAATTAAAAATTATATCACAATCATTTGTTTTGTTCCTTTTAAAAATTCTATTCCCAGGTGTCTCCCTCCCTTCCCCATATTAGAGAAGGCATCACTTGACATGTAACACATCTATCTTTCCTGTTTCTATTTATCAGTTAGAGGTGGACATTCACAAGTTATCTTTCAAACATTAATTCTATTGCTGTACATAATGGTCACTTGTTTCAACTCATTTTGCTTTTCATGATTTCAGGCAGGGCTTTTCATATTGTTTTTTAGAAATTTACCTGCTCATTTCCTATGATGCAGTTGTATTCCTTCACAGCTATAAAACCACAACTTGTTCAGCAATTCCGCAATTGATGGACATCCCCTCAGTTTCCAGTTCTTTTCCCCCACAAAGAGAGCTGCTATAAATATTTTAGAACATTTAGGTTATTTTTTTCTTTTTCCATGGTCACCTTGGAAAACAGTGGTATTGCTGGTTCTAAGAGTATATACAGTTATACGACTCCAGATTATTCTCCAAAATGATGGGAACGGTTCACAGTTCCAACCAACAACAGTCTCCATTTGTAGGGACTGGCAAAGCCTAACTCCATTCATATCTTTAGGTATGAGATCTTTATCTCAGAAACTGTCAATAAATATTTCCCCCCAATTTTCTGCCTTCCTCCTCCTCTAGGCTATCTTAGTCTTATTGCCAGAGTTTTTTCTAAATTTTATTATTGTTTCAGTTATTTTAATTGAATCTGACTCTTTGTAGCCCCATTTGGGGCCTTCTTGGCAAAGATACTGGAGTGGTTTGCCATTTCCTTCTTTAGTTCATTTTACAGATGAAGGAACAAAGATAAAAAGGATTAAATGACTTGTTCAGGGTCACACAGCTAGTAAGTGTCTCAGGATAGATTTTAACTCTAGTCTTCCCCACTCTAAACCCTATCCATTGTGTCACCTAGCTGCTGCAGACTATCTAAATAGTTGAAGTATCCTTTAACCAATCAGTGTAGTTTCAATCCTATTGATGGCTGGAGGAGTTCGCAAGTTACTTATAGGTCAAGGAGTAATGATTACAGATTCTACACTTCTAGGTACCAAGATCTCCTGGGGAATTAAACCCAGAACCAGTGCACAGTAACCTGTCTTTCCTTGGAGGGAGGAATAATAAAGTCCCATTCTATTGCCTCTCCTAGGCAGGCAAGGAGACCCTGTATTCTCAAAAGCTAATCCAGCAGAGAATAGCCTTGGTAAGGCTTGGAAATGGACTGTACTTTTTAAAAAAATTAATTAATTAATTAAGAATATTTTTTCATGTTTACATGATTCATACTCCTTCCCACCCCCCCTCACCTCATAACCAATGAGCAATTCAACTGGGTTTCACATGCATCATCAATCAAGGCCTATTTCCATATTATTAATTAGAGAGATCATTTAGAATCTACATTCCCAATTATATCCCCTTTGAACCATGTGATCAAGGAAATGTTTTTCTTTTGCGTTTCTACTCCCACAGTTCTTTCTCTGGATGTGGATAGCATTCTTTCTCGTAAGTCCCTCAGAAATGTTCTGCTAGTAGAGAAGTCCATTGCATTAGATTGTGCCATAATGTATCAGTCTCTGTGTACAATGTTCTCCTGGTTCTGCTCCTTTCACTCTGCATCAATTCCTGGAGGTTGTTCCAGTTCACATGGAATTCCTCCAGTTCATCATTCCTTTCAGCACAATAGTATCCCATCATCATCAGATACCACATTTTGTTCAGATATTCATTCCCCAATTGATGGACTGTACTGTACTTCTGAGGACTGAACAATACCCAGAAGTTTGTGAAATTTCCCCCACTAAGGGGGGAGCTCATCACTCCTCCCCCACACTTCACCTATCTTTTCAGAGTTCAAGCGAGCATGGGACAAACTTCCAAATTCTAGGAGGGAGGCTGGCTGAGATCAACACAGACTTACCTCTAAGAGAAACTAGACTCAGAACACTGGGAGGCTGAGGAAATGTGGAGATAAGGTGGAGATAAGCTTGGGGAGAGGGGAGGCTCACAGCAAAATGCCACAGAGAACTGTAAAAAGCCCTCAGGCTAAAACATCTCCAGTGCTCAATACAGAGACTTCCCTACACCCCACACCCAGACCTCTTCCAAGGCAATCTTTAAGTTCTTAGGGGCTGGACCTTCCTGTAAGTACAGCAAGTATAGGGACCACAGGAGGCTGAAGAAACATGGAGATAGGGCATGGAGCTTGGGCAGAGAGGGGAGACTCATAGCAGAACACCACAGAGACCCAAAAAATAGTCTCTGGGCAAAAATGTCTCTAGTGCTCAATACAGAGACTTGCCTACAATCCACACCCAGACCTCTGCAATGCAATATTTAAATTCTTAGGGACTGGACTTGCCACTAAGAGCAACTGGATACTGCTGAGGACTGGTAAAAATATCCTCAGGGCAAAAACTTCTTCAGAGTCCAATACAAATATCACCCAGATTCCTCACTTATAGACATCTGACCAGGAAGGAACAAGGCAATGGCCATCAACTCTCAGGAACTAAAATCCACAAACACCAAAAAAACAAGAAGAAAACTTTGACCCTCGATAATTTTTATGCAGAAAAAAACCAGACTAAAGAAGAGACAGCAGAAGACGGCAAACAATTAAACACACCAAAACCTTCGGGAAAAAATGAAAATTGGTCACAAGTTCTTGAAGACTTTAAATCCGAGTGTCAGAAAAATGGAAGAGATGTGGCAAGAAAAGTGGGAAATAGTCCAAAAAGAAAATAACAGTTTAAAAGACAGAATCTCCCACATGGAAATTGAAGCCCAGAAATCAAATGAAATAATAAGTAAATTGAAGACCAGAAATGACCTCCTGGAAGCCATGAAAAGCAGGATAGATCAAACCAAAAAGGAAGATCAAAATATCTTACCTGAAAACCAGTCATGAAAAACTAGGACTGGGTAAGTAGAGGCCAGTGATCTCACAAGGCAGCAAGAATTAATAAAGCAAAGCCAAAAAAAATGACAGATTAGAAGGCAACACAAAATATCTCATTGAGATGGTGGTTGACCTTGAAAATAGATATCTGAGAGACAATTTGAGAATTATAGGCCTACCTGAAAACCTGGAAACAAACAGAAACATTGACACCATACTACAAGAAATTATTTAAGAAAACTGCCCTGAGGTTCTGCAACAAGAGGGCAAAATGGGCATTGAAAGAGTCCACAGATCACCTGCTACACTAAATCCTCAAAAGACAACCCCCAGGAATGTAATAGCCAAATTCAAGAGCTTCCAAGCTAAGGAGAAAATATTACAAGAAGCCAGAAATAAACAATTCAGCTATCAAAGAGCATCAATCAGGATTACACAGTATCTGGCAGCCTTCACACTAAAATACCTTAAGACTTGGAACATGACATTCAGACCCATCAAAATTAACAATATATTTCCAGGGGAAAGTATGGACATTTAACAAAATAGAAGACTTCCAAATATTTGAAAAGAAAAGACCAGAACTAAACAGAAAAATTGACATCAAAAATACAAAAACCAAGAGAAACATGAAAAGGTAAATAAGAAAGAGAGGGGTCTTATTTTTTGCTCTCTAAGGGCCTCAAATAAGGCCAAATTGTTTATATTTTGATATGGAAAAATGTTATTTGTAACTGTCAAAAATTGTATTTACTATTATAGTAGTTAGAAGAATTATCTGTAGGTAGAGATTGGGGCACTAAGTAGTTTAAAATCATATCTTTTTTTTAAAAGTAGAAAGAAAGGGGGGTGGAGAAAAATGGCACCAAGAGAAACTTGAAGGAATAAGAAAATTAGGATAATCTATACTACACAAAAAGACACATGGGTGTGGGAGAATACAACTATAAGGAGAGGAAGAAAGTGCTGAAAGATAATAATCAAACCTTATTCTCAGTGGAATAAATTCCAAGAGGAAAGAGCATCTAGATCCATTGGGGTATTGAACTTTAGCTTACCCTATAGGGAAGCTGAGAAGGTAAAACTAAGGGGGGAAGTTTAAAAGGGGGGGAAGGAAAGAGAGAGGGTAGGGAATTTAATAGACTTTTAAAAAACAAAAAGGGGAATAAAAAGTGAGGGGGAGGAAAGGGAGAGTGGGGAGGGAAGTAATACAAAGGGGGAGAGTGTGTGGGGTAGCTTAAAAAGATACCCAAAGTAAATTAAGAGAAAAATAAGAAGGGAGGGAGGAGAAAGGAAAATAAAATAAGGATGGGGATTAGGGGGACTGATTAAAAACAGAATACCGATGTAGAAGGAAATAATAAAAGAGGAAAGGGCAGGAGAAGGAGAGAAAATCAAAATGATGGGGAATACACAGGTAGTAATCATAACTTTAAATATGAACGGGATGAACTTATCCATAAAGCAGAAGCAAATAGCAGAGTGTATTAGAAACCCAAATCCTACCATATGTTGTCTACAAGAAACACACATGAGGAAGGTAGATACACATAGGGTAAAAGTAAGTGGATGGCACAAAATCTATTGGGCATCAACTGAGAAAAAGAAGGCATGAGTCCCAATCATGATATCTGACAAAGCCAAAGTAAAAATAGATCTAGTTAAAAGAGATAGGGAAGGTAATTACATTCCTGATAAAAGGCAGTATAGACAATGAGGAAATATCAGTACTTAACATGTATGCACCAAATGGCATAGCATCCAAATTTTTAAAGGAGAAACTAGTGGAGCTCAAGGATGAAATAGATAGAAAAACTATACAAGTTGGAGACCTGAACCTTTCTCTATCAGACCTAGATAAATCAAACCAAAAAATAAATAAGAAAGAAGTAAGAGAAGTGAACAAAATCTTAGACAAATCAGAGTTAGATATGCAGAGAAAAATAATTAGGGACAGAAAGGAATACACCATTGTCTCAGCAGCACATGGTACATCCACAAAGATTGACCATGTACTAGGGCATAAAAACATTGCAAACAAGTACAAAAGAGCAGAAATAATAAATGCAACCTTTTCAGATCACAATGCAATAAAAATAATAATTAGTAAAGGGATATGGAGAGGCAAATAAAACATTAATTGGAAATGAAATAATACAATTCTCCAAAATCAGTTAAAAACAAATCATAGAAACAATAATTTCATTGAGGAAAATGACAATGAAGAGACATCCTTTTAAAATCTATGGGATGTAACTAAAGCAGTACTTAGGGGGAAATTTATATCCTTAAGTTCAAATATTAATAAATTAGAGAGGGCATGCAAATTAAAAAAACTAGAAAGTGAACAAAATAAAAATCCCCAGATGAAAACTAAATTAGAGATCCTAAAAATCAAAGGAGAAATTAATAAAATTGAAAGTAAAAGAACTATTGAATTAATAAACAAGACTAGAAGCTGGTACTTTGAAAAAGCAAATAAAATGGACAAAGTACTGGTCAATATAATTTAAAAAAAAAAAGGAAAGAAGAAAACCAAATTGACAGTATCCAAGATGGAAAGGGAGACCTCACCTCGAATGAAGAGAAAATGAAGGCAATTATTAAAAACTATTTTGCCCAATTATATGGCAATAAATATGCCAATCTAGGTGATATGGAAGAATATTTACAAAAATATGAATTGCCTAGATTAGCAGCAGAAGAAATAGAATACTTAAATAACCCCATATCAGAAAAAGAAATTGAATAAACCATCAAAGACCTCCCTAAGAAAAAATCCCCAGGGCCAGATGGATTCACAAGTGAATTCTATCAAACATTCAAAGAACAACTAATCCCAATATTATAAAAACTGGATACAGGACTGGATACAGAATTCCTGGTTTCATCTCTGAGATATTTCTTTTTTGTTTGTTTAATTTTAACTTTATTATCATGCAGAGCACACTTCCATATTGGTCATTGTTATAAGAGTAATGTCATACATAACCAAAACCCCAAAATACAACCATAAATATACTGATGTAAAATTTAGCATGCCTTGATCTTCATTTATCCAACTCCAACAGTTCTTTCTCTGGAGGTGGATACCATCCCCCATCATAAATCTTTCAGGATTGTCTGAGATCATTGCATTGCAGAATAGTCACATTTTCACGGAAATTCATCTTGCAATATTGCTGTTATTATGTACAATGTTCTCTCAGTTCTGCTTATTTCACTCTGCATCCATTCCTGCAGGTCTTTCCAGCTTTTGTTGAAATCATCTTGCTTACCATTTCTTATAGCACATCTACACATACTCTTGATCCCATTGCTTACCATCTTCTCCAGTAGATTTTCTGCTCTATCATCCATACCCTTTAAAACCTTCCATCTCTCCTTGTCAATTCGCTCCTTTTCTGCTACCTACTAACACAGCTATGTCTCCATCTTTAAAAACAAACAATAGTCTTCTTGAATTTGGTCTGACTGTCCCTACCAGCTACTATCAGGTATCTCTCCTCCAATTTTCTGCTACTTATCTTTTTGTTTTTTTTTTTTAACTGGGGATCTGCTATTTCCAGGACTGGTTAATATATTCTTGATTTTATTTTTTCTGGGTTATACATGTATTATTATGCAAAATATATTTCCATATTATTCATTTTATAAGTGAATAATCTCATAAAACCAAAACCTCAAAACATATACCCAGACAAACAAAGGATAAATCATATAGTTTCATCTGTATTCTTAATCCAACAGTTCTTTCTCTGGAGATGGATAACATTCTTTGTCATAAGTCCCTCAGAATCATTCTGGATCATTGTATTTCTGAGAGTATCATTGTTGATCACTCCACAATATTGCATGTCCTGTGTATAATGTTCTCCTGGTTCTGCTTATTTTACTTCACGTAGAAGTGCCTATATCCTAATGTGAGGAAAGTGCTTGAAATTTTAGGGTATAACGAAAGGTAATCAATAAGATTATGATGTCAGAAAAAAGTAATTCACCCCTCACAAACTCAGTATTCTCACTGAGCAGCCCTACACATCTAAAACTACATTGTTCTGTGATAGTCAGTCATTTTTTGGTCTTTATTGACTTTTCAGTGAAAGAACTTTGTCCAGATCCTGGTTCTTTGCACACAACTATTTGTCTTTTACTTGTTCTGTTCACTCATCAGGATCAGTTAAAATGAACAATGACTTGGAAAGTTTGTGTTTTCTATAATGATTGAAGTCTTAACAGAGAAAAGGGAAGGAGAATTTATGTAGTACCTGCTTTGTGCCAAGCACTTTACAAATATTATCTTATTTGATGCTTACAATAATTTTATGAAGTAGGGACTGTTATTATCCTCATTTACAATTGAGGAAATTGAAGCAAGGAGGCTAAGTGACAATTCCATAGTAAGTGTTTGAGGGTGCAATGGAACTATGGTCTTCCTGACTCCAAGATCAGCATTCTATGCACTCTACTATGGTGCCATCTAACTGCCTCTAAAATTGGCGGGAAAGTTTAAAACCTGAGGACAGAAAGGAACTGAGTTCAAAATAGCGTCTATGGGAAGGGAGTGCAGAGGTGGTGGTGAGAAAGTTTAGTAAGATTTAGTGCTGAAAGCCACCCCAGAGATCATCACTTCACTTTTGTTTTTTAGTTTAGAAAACTTTGATCTGGGCAGTTGAAGTGATTTATCCCAAGGTCACACAGCTGTGTGGAAATATATTAAAAAGCTCATTTTTAGTACAGCTGAAAATATTAAAAAATAATATTTTAAAATTCAATTTTATTTTATTTTCAGTTCTAAATTCTTTCTCTCCCTCCACTTCCCATCCATTGTAAAGACAAGAAATAGATAACCCATTGCAAAAATGTTTATGTAAAACAAATTTCTCCATTAGTCACAGGAGCCATCAAAGACCACACTGTCTGACATGGTCACGGTTGGAAACTGAAGACTGCAAAGTGGTCCTCAGGAAAGGACGCCCACTGAACCCCCTTATTCTGTTTTGGGGGGAAGCAAGAAAAATAAAGAGAAATATATGCTTCATTCTTCACTCTGATTCCATTAGTTCTTTACTTGAAGATGGATAGTGCTTTTCATTATGAGTCCTTTGGAGTTGTGGTAAGTCATTTTGATCAGAATTACTAATTTTCACAATTGATCATCATTACAATATTGCTGTTATCATAAAAAACGTTTTCCTGGTTCTTTCAGCTTCACTTTGCATCAATTCATCTGTCTTCCCAGGATTTTGTGAAACCATCCCCTTCATGAAAAAACATTTTTGAAGTCTTTTCCAGACTCCAAAGAAAAACTCCTTGGGCTTTTGTCAAGAACAAAAAAGACTTTTCTTAGTGAAATAAATTGAGTGGTGCCCACACTTTTATCAATAATAACTCTTTGCATGCCTGCCCTTTATATCACTTCTGGGTTTGTACCCCAAAGAGATCAAAAGGAAAAATGCTAGTACAAAAATATTTATTGCTGTGTTTTTTATAGTGGCAACGAATTGGAAAATGAAGGGGGTGTCCATCTATTGGGGAATGGCTGAACAAAATGTGGGATATGATGATGATGGAATACTATTGTGCTATAAGGAATGATGAATAGGATGATTTCAGAAAGAACTGGAAAGACCTGAATGAATTGATGCAGAGTGAAATAAACAGAACTAAGAAAATATTGTACACGATAACAGCAATATGGTGGAATAATCAAATGTGATAGACTTTGCTACTAACAGCAATGCAATGATCCAGAACAGTTCTGAGAGACTTATGGCAAAGAATGCTACCCACCTCCAGAGAAAGAACTGTTGGACTTGGAAATGCAGATAAAAGCATATGATTTATCATTTGTTTATTTGGGTATATATTTTAGGGTTTGGGTTTTATAAGACTTTTATAAGGTTTTATAAGACAGAGCTCAGGAACTGTTGTAATTCAGCACCTGCCCTTTTCCTTTGGTAAGTTATTTGAACTTATAACTTAAAAACATCAATAATATGGAAACATGATAATACATATATAACCCAGATTGAATTGCTTGCCATCTCTGGGGGGTTGGGGGGGAAGGGAGGGAGACAATATGGATTATATAACTTCAGAAAACTCATGTGGAAATTTATTAGAATAAAAAATTAAAAGTTAAAAAAGAACTCTTGTCTTGTTGATATCTTTAGTCCCTCTAATCACTTGAAATGATAGGATCCAGTTCTTCTTAGGGAAAGGATAAAAATATTGATGAATAGGGAAGAATTTCTTTAGTTTTCTCCAGAAAAGAGAAGAATGATCCAGGAGGGAGCAGGATGGACAAATGTGTTTTCTAATAGTCTTCTGACAGAATGGAACCACTCCCAGGAGGTCATAGGGTTCTTCTACTGATTCTTCCTTTCTTCATCTGGGGTCACACTACCATACTCCCTCAGTGTGGGTGCAGCTATCAATAGGTTAAGTCCTTCTCCTGGTATGTCTAAGGAATGGTCAACCAGAGATATTGGGAAAAACCACCCCTTAATGAGTTCAGATGCTGAGAATAATATGTAAAATAATGTGAATTGTTTTAATGCAAAGTTTTATGGGAAACAGTGGGGAAGGTGGGACAAGAGAGAAAGAAAATGGGACCCAACATGTATCTCAGGCATAGATACTGACATAGGTGGCACTGTATTGGGCAGCAGTGAGACACTGGTTCAGCAGGAAGGAAGTTCTCCCATGGGAGAGCATGCTTCCATCTTTGCTCCAAACTGCCCCTTTGAGAGAGGAGCTCTCGAACTCTGATTTTGGGTGGACCCCAGAGAGATGACTAATTTACATATCAGGGTCAGGGCAAAGTATTATTTTAGGTGTTTATTATCCAGAAAAAAAAATGAGCTCATGGCAAAGCTGGTGGAAGACAAAATATTCCTCCAGGGAGGTTGCATATCAGACAGAAAAATAAACTGTTGCAGACAAAATATCATTTGGGAAGCCCAGCTGTACTAACGTTAAAAAATATTACTGTCAGTATTTTTCCAGAATATGTTCTATAAGCTTATAGCTTTCCTTAAGGGGAGATGATCATGATGGCCTGAAGACCATCAAGCCTAATCTTTTAATGATGGCTTCCATGCATAGATTCTGTAGCTCCTCAGAAGAGAAGACTGTCATGAGGGTCTCAAGACCACCAGGACCAATATTATAACAATGTGGCCATTCAACTATTCTTGAATATTAATCCAAACTATATCTTTAACATTGTGATCTTTCTTTGTTTAAATGTCCTATGAATATTACCTGAAATAATTCTGGGACAGATTCAGGTGGAGGTTATAGAGAACTATACCAGTGTCATCCTCCCTTTCTCCAAGCTAGAAATGCTTGTGTTCAATGATATCAAATTGTTTGGGGCTGATTTGGGCCCAAAAAGTACCCAGAAAAGTTGAATATTTTTTTCTTCATCAGTTCTAAGTACTAGCAACAAATTCAAACTGGGTCTTCTGCCTCTGAATCCAGACATTTTCTACCACTCCATGCTCCAATTTGTGTTAGCTTGGACCCTGAGTTATTTAAAATTTTGGCTTTTTTCTTTTCCTCCAATTCTGCTTATTATTTTCCTTAGAAATTACTTCCTAATATTCAGATTCAAGTCAGGCCCTACAGAAATCCTACCTTAGACTTTAATAGCTTTGTCACGAAGTTGCTTCACTCAGCACGTCTATCTGATCTTTGGGGACAGCCAGTGCTATGGGGTGAGTGACATGAAGAATGACCATGACATTGGCTGACTGTTACCATAAGCGGGACCCTCCCACCCTCCTCAACCTCTGAAAGGTTGAGCTCATGAACTGTTGTAATTCAGCACCTGCCCTTTTCCTTTGGTAAGTCTATAAAGTTCACGGTGTTATTTGAGCTTCAAATCGTTGGCCGGAACTTGTGTTCCCCACGGGGGCAAACACAGAAGTGTTATTGAAATGTTTTTGGCAGGGCCCCACTGTGGTTAAAAATCAAGAGGCAAAGTTTTCCGTAAGAAATTGTAACTAATGTCTATATATGTTAACATAAATGTGTATTTACTAACATGGATCACATACGTTTGTATACTAACATATATAATTACATTTGTATCCTAATATATAGTTATAAGGGCACTAGTGAGGTGGTACAGTGGGTAATGTGTCAAGCCTGGAGTCAGGAATTCAAATATTGCTTCAGACTTCAGATGTGTGATCCTTAGCCCTGTTTGCCTCAGTTTCCTCATCTGTAAAAAGAGTTAGAGAAGGAAATGTCAAACCACTCCATTATCTTGAATTCAAGATACTAGGCCTCCAAGAAGGGTCACAAGGAGTCAAACATGATCAAAACAACTAAAAAACAGTAACAACAAAATACAGTTATACACTGAGACTAATTTTTTGATTTGCAAGTGGATGAATAAAGCAACAAGAATATAATAAGCACTTTTAGTATGTCATTCATACAAAGTCATACATTAAAAGATTTCCATTTTGGCTTAGGCCCTTCCTACTATTTCCTCTTACTCTGTCTCTCTCCCTTCCCTTAATTCCTTTATTTGTATTAATTAAAATCTCCATAAAAACCCAGCTGACAGGTATTTTCATATTTGGGAATTTTTCCCATGGTGACCACTTATTTTTGATATAAATCAAGACACTAAAAATTAGCTTTACAGTTTTGGCAATTTAAGTCTTCAAAACCATATTTTTGTGGTCACAACGTATTGATTTATGCTTAAAAGTTTATGTCCCTATGAAAAAGAATGCTATCCGGGTCTAGAGAAAGAACTGTTGGAATAGAAATGCAGATGAAAAAATATGATTTATCGCTTGTTTATTTGGGTATATAAGATGGGGTTTGGGTTTTATAGGATTATACTCTTACAAAATGGATAATATGGAAATATGTTTTGAGTGACAATATATGTATAACTCATATTTAATTGCTTATCAGCTGTGGGAGCAGGGAGGAAAGAAGAGAGGGAGACAATATGAATCATGTAACTTTGGAAAACTTATGTATAAATTTGTTATTGGATTAAAATACATATAAAATTTTTTAAAATTAAAAAAAAGAAAGTTTAAGTCCCATACATCTTGGGGAGGACTTCATGCACATCCTTGAGATCTAATTTGTGACTTCTATAAAAATCTCCAAAAAATCCTATTTAATTTCTTATATTTCTTATGCTGACCCATGCTGTATTGAAACTGGCATGGGGAAAGTCATGATGTGGAATGGATATTTGTATATTTATGAGAAAAAAGGTAGATATAGGTAGTATATTGGTTCAAAGCTTTGGACTCAAAATCAGGGAAATCTGAGTTTAAATCCTGCCTCAGACAAGTACTAGCTGTATGACCCTGGACAAGTCACTAAAATTTTATCTGCTTTAGCATCCTCATTTCTAAAATAGGGATAAGAATAGCACCTACTTCCCATGGTGGTTGTGAAAATTAGATGAACTAATATATGTAAAATGCTATGTAAATTAAAGTACCCATCAATGCCATGAATTTATGCAGTAGTTATTAAAAGATGTCAGAGAGTGGTCAAGGCCAAGAATTTTCTCACACTTTAGAATCTTTTGTGTTGGGGGGGGGTATATAGAAAGAGTGTTGGATTTGGAGTACAAGCATCTGTGTTTGAATCCTTAACCTCCCTGGGCCTCAGTTTCCCCATCTATAAAATTAAAGGGTTGGACGAACTGGACTCTAAGATTTCTCCTAGTTATATTTCATAAGAAGTTTCTTGGAATTCTTCCAGAGAAGAGGAGTATAGGCATCCTGCTATTCATTTATCCTGGCTTCATTGTATTACAGGTTTTTAAAAAACTCTATATCTAATTCTATATCACAGAGTTACACTTAGTGGCACACTATTGGCTAATGGAATGAAAAGTGACCAACCACAGCGCTATGTTCTGTATCCTGGACACTGATTGGCTCAGTGACTGTAGGTTAATAAGAGTGTTGAAAAGATTTATAGGAGACTGGAAGGGTTTATGAAGCCTTTATATATATATATAAATATATCACTGCTACTTTGTGGATTTTCACCTATCGTGTATCTGGAACGTAACTCCTATGACAGGTGAGGTATCACTGTAATGCATCTGAAGTCAGATAACTTAGATCTAAATCTTGTCTCTATACTTGACTGTACATGACTGTAGACAAGTCATTTATTTCTTGGTATAGCTTCACCTGTAAAATGAGAGAGTGGGATTAAAGTCAGCTTCCAAGTTTTCTTCCAGGTCTTTGTGTTTGTGTTTTTGTTTTTAATAGAGATATTTCATTTTTTCCCAATTGCATGTAAAAACAATTTTTAAGATTCATTTAAAAAAATTTGAGTTCCAAATTCACTCCTCCCTTTCCTTCCCCACCTCACTTCCCTGAGACAGTCCACAGTCTGATACAGGTTATAAGGTGCAAACATGTAAAACATATTTCCTTATTAGTCATGCTGTAAAAGAAAACAGATAAAAAATAAAAATAAAGAAAGTGAAAAATAGTATGCTTTAGATCTTCATTCAGATTCCATCACTTCTTTCTCTGAAGGTGGATAGCATTTTTCATCATGAGTTTTTTAGAATTGTCTTGGATCATTGTATTACTGAGAATACCCAAGTCATTCAGAGTTGGTTACCTTACAATTTACAACAATGCTGTTACTGTGCACAAAATTCTTTTGGTTCTGCTCATTTCACTTTTTATTAGTTCAAGTAGGCTTTTCCAGATTTTTCTGAAAATAGCTTGATCATCAATTCTTTTTTATTTTTTTAAGCGTTATTTTATTTGGTCATTTCCAAACATTATTCATTGGAAACAAAAATCATTTTCTTTTCCTCCCCCCCCCCCACCTCTCCCATAGCCAACACATGATTCTACTGGGTATCACATGTGTTCTTGACTCGAACCCATTTCCGTGTTGTTGGTATTTGCGATCATCAATTCTTATAGCACAATAGTATTCCATCACAATCACATACCACAACTAATAACCTATGGGCATAGTTTCAAATTGTTCTCCAAAATGGTTGAAACAGTTCACAACCTTCACCAAAAGTGCATTAGTGCCCCAATTTTTCTACATTATCTCCTACATTTGTCATTTTCCTTTTTGGTCTTATTAGCTAATCTGATAGTTAAAAGGTACAATTGTCATTTTTATTATATTGGCTCAGCCTACCTATGAGCAATTAATATTTTTCTAATTGTTTAGATCTGACTTTGTGTGAAACATTTTGTAATTGTGTTCATATAGTTCCTGGGTTTGTCTTGACAGGTTGACTCCAAGTATTTTATATTGTCTATTGTATAAGTGGAAATTTTCTACCTTTGAACTACATTCCCCAGAATTCCTTTTGAATTTCCCAGAATTCCTTTCCCTTCTCCACAAGTTGCATGTTCACATTTATATATAAATTTTGGTAACTCCTTGCTCTTTTTTCCCATGTGCATGGCTGGGGAAGTGGGCTTTTTTAACTGAGGTTTTTCTTCCCTTGCTTCAAGTTTATTAATAAATCTTATAAATATAATACTTGGAGTATTGGATATTAATTTTAAAATCTACATTTGGTTACCTATGAAGGGATAGAATTCTCAAAAAAAAATTTTTTAAGCCTCAGAGAAAAGAATAGGGAGTAAATAAATTTTGCAAGCCTCATTTTCTCCCGCTGCCACTCTTGCTGCCGTTCCTGCTGCCTCGAGCTACCACTGCAGACACTGCCTGGAATTCCTTGCTGTTTCTCTTGTCCATAAGCTACTACAGTCCAGGCCCAATTGCCTGAGGGTTCCAGAGCAGCATCTGTGTTTTTTCTATAGAGGATGAATTATAAATCCTTTTCCCTCCTCCCTAACCTGATTTTCAAGCTAACCCTAGCCACTTTTCAACAAGGGAACACAGCATTGTATATCCCAATCTACACTATCTACCCCAACCCCAGCCTGGCTAAACTAAGAAGGCTTCCATGCTCCTTGATGTGAGGGAGGGGACTAAGGTATCCCGGGGTCATTGTTTTTACCCCTGTGAGGGGGAAGGGATGGAACTTTTCTCCTAAACATTCCTTGTGGAAATTTTTACTCCTAGGCAGTGCCTACTAGTGTAGCGCCATCTACAGGAAGTAGAGATTGCAAGCAGGGCTCAAGTTTCCTGACTCTCTCAAACAGCTTCTGTTTTCAGAGAGCCTTACTAACATCATGAAGTTTATAGCTTTAGGGTATGTTTTCTTACTTCTGATGGGGGGGGGGGTTGTGCTGATTGGATACTTTGCAGTTGAGAGCTTGACTAATCTTAAAATTCAGTTGGAAGGTTCATCTTACACCCCCTCACTATTTTGGCCAGCCCAGCCTCTACAACAAACCCAATATGAGATACAGTCACCCTATGCCCAGTGCGTGTATGGGGAACTCCAGAGGTGTGACAAAAGAAATGTGAATGGATGATTGATACTGGGGGAGGGGTAGGAACCTTAAGGAGATATGGAAGTTTATTGATATTAACTTTTTGAGTTTTGTTTCCCCTCCATAATAGTAAAGAAGACTATTAGAATTGGAGAAAAGGATTTTTGAATTCATTGCCTATACCCTGTTAGTGCTTATTGTATTTGCTGATTGCTTTAAGGTTTAATTTTATTTTAAGTTCATATATTAATCTAATCAATATCTTTCTGTTACAATGAATCATTTTAAATTACTGTGTTTGGGCTATTAGATATATTATGTTACATTATTTTGATTTGTACCTTTCCCCTATAATTGGACTGAACAAAATATCATTGTACAAGCATATAGTCATCCTGCACAAACTCTCTTCAGTGGCAAAACCATAACTCCTATGTAGGCTGGATTTGTCACCTAATCCATCGAGGTCGCATGTTGCTTATACAGCCTTTTCTTCCTTTTTGCCTTTGTTAATTGTCACATAGATGATGGATGGACCCCATCAAAATTGATTACAATTGTATACAATCTTTGGAGAATTTAATGAGCTAAATATCTCAATTAATTTTAAGCAGTCTTCAGAAACTATTTTTAGATAACTGGTAGCTTCAGAATGGATAGTTTTTAATACATACATACATATATATGTGTATGTATATATATATGTATATATAAGGAATGTTGAATGGAAGGTAGAGAACAAAATAGAAGTTTCTGCCACAAAAGTTTTATATAAAGCATGAAGCCAAAGTAGCTTCAGCATAATGTTTTAACTTTTCAGTTTAATCTACTTACACCAGAACAATCTAGATTCTTAGTGATGTTTTCGACCCCAAAAAGGTTTTATCAGCAGCATAGAGGTTTGTGTTTTTTCTAGGCTCTTCTGCCAAATTTTGGAATAATGGCAGTAATAGACTTTGTTAAAAATATCTTTGCCAAGGTTAAAAGATTTGCTACATCTGTAGAACTTGTGACAAGTATCCATCAGTTCATAGGTTTTTTAAATGTCACACAGCAAGTGGCTATATAGAAATTCACGTGAATCCTATATGATAGTGGCTTTTTTTTGCTATTGTTATTAACTGGGCTAATTTTGGGAATTTTGGTACCTTCTTTGAATATGCATTACCTACTGTACTACTGATTTAAAAAGCTGTTACTTTGTAAAAATCATTTGCACTCACACAGTGTCATGGTCAAGTTAAAAAGGAAATGGATCTCATTTTTGGGTGAGAAACCTTTGTATTCTACCTTTCCTTGACTGACACAGTGTGCCACTGATCGTGAGCTATATATTTTTTATTTTAAAAACTTTTAAAATTATTTTTCTTCCTGGTATGTGTAATACAGTATTTGAGTTTTATTTTTTTCTCTCCTTTTTTGAACTCAGAGCACATATTACCAGTATTATTAAGGCTTTTTGATTTTTCACTAGAGTAAATTTAAAAATGTCCAGTAACTCTAATGTCAACGCATACCCAAAAAGCTATAAACTATAAAAACAATACCATTCATTGTTTAAAAAATTATGAGAGTTTGCTTAATGATTCTGTCTGACTCCAGGAGAAGGGAATACAAAAAGAGTCACTTCACAGTGCAACACAAAGCTAACCTGCATAGTGCCTATTGAACACAAGATAAAAGAGACCAAACAATCCCAGTGGGATTGATAAAATTTTGAGCCAAGACAAGAGGACTTGAGAACTTGTTTGGGGTTCAAGATTGTAGCTGTTTTGACATATGTCAGAGGCAGATCTTCCCTGAACCACATTCTACCAAGCACCTCACTTTGGCTGCCATCCTGGCTCCAATATCCCTGAGAGAAAAGATAAAATCAGTCTAAGGGATGCTATCTCCCAATTTTCTGCTGCTTCAAAAAAAAAATCTAGTCCCTTTTCTGTCTTTCATAGTGTGGCAAACTTTCTGTAGTTCTGACTACTGATTGGGTAAGTGCATAATTACATAAATCACTTTAATTGGAACCTGATTCAAGGCCCTGTTAAAGGTTTGTTTTTCCTTTACTTAGAATGTTTACACATAAGTCTGATATTTCATATTTCATCCACAAGTTATTTTTTCTTTTTTATTCGTATTTTTTTGATGTTTTTTGTTTTCTTTTGCCAATTGATTCATATACCTCATAACTCAGCCATGTATCCCTCAGTGATCCCTGTGTTTGTCACCATCCTTCTCAGGGGGGAATGTGGTATTATCCTATAATCCAAAATTTAAATTCCTTTGAGAGTGATTTTAGGATAAGAAACTTGCTACCTTCCTGAATCCAGAAAGTGAACTGTTTGGAGAAGGCACCATGAAGATGCCTGCAGAGATCACACACTGCAACAAAAGATTCAGAGTGAATTTTGAGATGTGGTGATTTGAATTGTGGGGTTTTGAATACATCTGCTTTATATGTACATTCTTATCCCAAAGGGGACTTCCCCCTCATTGGATTTTTGTCAATGAACCTAGCAATCATTGGTTTTGTTTTCTTTTCCTTTAATCTACAAATTATTGCAATTTTTAAGTTAGTTATGTTTAAAGTGATTCCTTTGGGGAGACTGGTCTCCCAAAAGGATCACAGGGAGAATTGTTTCAGTGGAAATTTTCTACCTTTGAACTATGTTCTCCAGAATTCCTTTTGTATTTTCCAGAATTCCTTTCCCTTCTGCACCACATTGCATGTTCACATTTGTATATAAGTTTTGGTAACTCCTCCCTCTCGCTCTTTTTTCCCCTCATGCATGACTGGGAAAGTGGGTTTTCTTTACTGAGCTTTTTCTTCCCTTGCTTCAAGTTTATTATTAATAAATCTTATAAATATAATACTTGGAGTAATAGATATTCATTTTAAAATCTACACTATGGCTACTTTAAATGGAATTTCTCTTTATCTCTTGCTGCTGAACTTTGTTAGTAATGTATAGAAATGCTGATGATTTGTATGGGTTTATTTTATAACCTGCAACTTTGCTACATTGTTCATTTTTTCAGCCAGTTTTTTTAAGTTGATTTTCTAGGATTCTCTAAGTATACCATCATATTATTTGCAAAGAATGATAGTTTTGTTTCCTCCTTATCTAGTCTAATTCTTTTAATTTTTCTTCTCTTTTTTGCTATAGCTAGCATTTCTAGTACAATATTGAATAATAATGGTGATAATGATAAGCATCCTTGTTTCACCTCTCTTATAAGGAAGGCTTCTAGCTTATCCCCATTATGCTTAATGTTTGCTGATGATTTTAGATAGATACTACTTATCATTTTTGGGGAAGCTCCATGTATTCCTTTGTTCTCTAGTGTTTTTAATAGGAATGGAAGTTGTGTTTTATCAAATGTTTTTTTTTGCATCTATTGAGATAATATGATTTCTGTTGGTCTTATTATTGATATGGTTAATTATACTAATATTTTTCCTAATATTGAACCAGTTCTACATTCCTTGTATAAATCCCACCTGGTCATAGTGAATGATCCTTGTGATATATTGCTGTAATTTTCTTCCTTGTGCATTATTTAAGATTTTTGTATCATTGTTCATTAAGAAACTTAATTCATAGTTTTCTTTCTCTGTTTTGCTTTTTTTAATTGGATATTAGCACCATATTTGTGTCATCAAAGGCATTTGGTGGGACTCCTTTGTCTATTTTTCCAAAGAGTTTATTTAGTAGTGTAATTAGTTCTTTAAATGTTTGATAGAATTCACCATGAAACCATCTGGCTCTGGGGATTTTTTTCTTAGGGAATTAATTGATGGCTTGTTCAATTACTTTTTCTAAAATGAGATTATTTAAGCATTCCATTTCCTCTTCTGTTAATCTGTACAATTTATATTTTTGTAAATATTAATACATTTTGCTTAGATTATCAGATACATTGACATATAATTGGGAAAAATAGCTCCTAATAATTACTTTAATTTCCTATTTCCCTTTTTGCCCTTTATTGCCCTTTTCCTTTATGATACTGGTAATTTGGTTTTCTTCTTTTTTAAAATAAAATTAACTAATGGTCTATCTATTTTATTGTTGTTGTTGTTTTTTAATAAAACCAGCTCCACTTTTATTTATAAGTTCAATGGTTTTCTTACTTTTCATTTTATTAATCTCTCCTTTGGTTTTCATTATTTCCAATTTGGTATTTAATTGGGGGTTTCTGGTTTGTTCTTTTTCTAGTTACATGCCCAATTCATCAATTTGCTCATTCCCTATTTTATTGATGTAAGCATTTACAGATATAATTTTTTCCTTAAGTACTGCTACAAACCCAGAAACTATTTTTGAACAATTACAAACCATGTTTCACACAAAATTATAGATAAACAATGAAAAATATTAATTGCTCATGGGTGTGAACTTTAGATTACTCCACACTACTAACAAAAAACAGGAATGTCTACACCCATACTTAAGTATTAAGTATTTAGGAGGCTGGCCTATGACAGATATGTGCTAGCAAATGACAAATCAGAAAACAACTGACAGACCCCTGGGCTGTCCTAAGTCAAGCTTAAGCTATAATTAGTGCATGTGAGACGCAGGAAAGTGATATAAAAACTGTCTATTTCGCATCACTTTTGCTCTCTGGCTTCTTTGGCAGTGGAGAGGTGGCTGGCAGAGCATACTGAGTGTTTTGGCATCTTGGGTGGCGGCTGCTATTGTCCAGATTTAGAGCTGAGTTTTCCTTGATACCATACTGGCAGAAGCTGAGTAGCTTAGTTCAGGTAAGGCATCTTTACTGAGCCCTCTTGGAGTTTAGGCTGATTCTTTCTCCTTTACCTTCAAAACACTATCCTCTTAGAAAGCCACTAATCTTCAGAGGCCTTGGGGTGGAGGACTTTGAACTTCTCCAGGTGGGAAAAATCCTACACCTTTTCCCTCTCCCTTCTCCTTAATTCCTTCCCTCTACATTAATTAAAGCACTATAAATTTCCAAACCGCCTTGGGTATTTTATTTGGGATATTCCCTGGCGACCAAAATTAATTTAGATTCGGTCACAACCCTAAAATTATCCTTACATGGACAGGCTAAGCCAATATAATAAAAAATGATTCTACCTAATTTAGTTATAGTGCCATACCAATTATCCAATAATAAATTATTTTATGAAGCTAGGGGGGAAAACTCATTTGGAAGAATAAAAAGATCAAAAAATTAAGAGTATTAATGAAAAAAATGAAGGAAGGTGACCTAGCCACCTTCAAAATAATCTGGTACTGGCTAAGAAATAGAATGGTGTATCAGATTGGGTACATAATACACTGTGCATTATTTATGGAGCTGTGAACTGATCCAGCTATTCTGGAGAGCAATTGGAAACCATGCCTAAAGGGCTTTAAAACCACACATACTCTTTGACCTAGCAAAACCACCATAGGTCTGTGCCCCAAAGAAATTTTTTTTAAGATGGAGAAAGGACCTTGTTGTATAAAATATTCATAGCTCTTTTTGTGGTGGCAAAGAATTGGAATGAGGGGATATCTATCAATTAGGGATTGACTGAACAAACTGTGGTATGTGATGATGATGGCATACTATTGTGCTATAAGAAATGATGAACAGGATGATTTCAGAAAAACCTAAAAAGACTTATATGAACTGATTCAAAATGAAGTAAACAGAACAAGAACATGTACACAGTAATAGCAATATTTTACAATGATCAATTGTGAATGACAGCTATTATTATCAGCAATACAATGAACAAAGACAATTCCAAAGGACTCATGATGAAAAATGTTATCCATCTACAAAGAACTAATGCAGTCTGAATGCTGATCCAAACATATTGTCAACCTGAAAAAAAGATTACCAAAGTAGCCACTGGGGTCTTTAATCAGGGTCTATGGAACTGCTGCTCCCCTTCAGCAGTCTAGTTTTTCTTCTTTAAGCAGAAGGAACAAGTTTAAATAACTCAAGAGTAATTTGAAGGGCCAGAAACAGGGAAGAGTAACTAATATTTGATGAGATCAAAAGCTCTGTATGTGATTAAAGTGGATTAAGAGGAGAGACTGGGAGGAGCCATCCTGATTAAAGTCCTATCAAATCAAAGTCTCTAGTAGTGGTAAATTTTCAGATATCACAAGATTTGCACCAACCATAAGTTGAACTAGGGGGTACATGTAGCCCCTTCGGTTAACTGCGTTTAACGTTATTTTTGTACTTTTTTATTTCATGTTTTTTGCTGTTGTGGTGGTTTGTGTTTTCTTTCACAACATGAATAATATACATGACTACACATGTATATCTTTATATCAAACTGCTTGCCCCTCAGGGTGAGAATTTGATAATAAAAATTTTTTAATATATTAAAGCTTTTTATATGTAATGGGGGAGTATTATTATTTTTTAAACATCTAGGCTCTGGCAGTCACTACAATTCGTGTAGAGCAATTCACGATCTCTCTATGCCTCGTTTCCTCAGCTAGAAAAATTAAGGTTTTTGGATTCCTCGCAAGTCTAAATAACCCTTTGACCTCTCATCCCCAGGGGCAGAAACCTCCAGTCCCTCAGGCTTCAGCTAGCTAGACACACATAGCCCACGGTTATCAAAGGGAGTGCCCGGTGGAGGGGACGTGCCCAAGGTCACCGAGCCTGCCAGGCTAAGGGCTGAGCCCCGATGTCCTTGACCCATTTTATGTGGCGGGTAAGTTTATGATCGGGTCCAGGAGATGTCTGGAAACAAATGATCTCCAGCAGGGGGTAGGAGTGCCAGAGACCCACAGGCTCTCCTCTCAAAGGTCAAGAGGGCAGAACTATGGTTGCAAGGTTTACCCTTCGCGCGCTCTCTCGGAGTTCTGGCTACAAACCACGCATAAAATAGAAGGTCGATTCTCTTACGTTCACCCTTCCCCCGCCTCCCCCTATTATGGCGTCCCAGCCGCCGGGAATGACGTCTCTAGCCATAGGAGAATCTTCCTGTCACTTGAACTCTAGCTCCCGCCCACACCTTAGCCGGCTCGGGGTCCTCCCCTCCCTTCTTGGCTTCCTATCAGACTGGCCCCAAAGATTGCCTCTGCCCAACGAGACGCCCGCGGTTGGCTGAGTGAAGCGGCGAGTTCCCGCCTTCTCCTCTGCGATTGGGTTTCGCTTGGCCCTGCCCAGGCAGGATGGCTGATCGCGACTTTCTCCTCCCCCAGCGCTCGACTGTGCGTACCATGCGCGAGAGGCTTGTGTCTCCTGTCAGGGACTTTAGGATCGACGCCTTAGGAGCAGGAGCCGGCCCTAGACCTGGAGGAGTCCGCGCTCTCGCCGCTGCCCTCGGCCTCACCATGCCTGTGTCCGTCTTCGCCGATGTACCCCAGGCTCAGCCTGTTCTTGTTTTCAAGCTCACCGCAGACTTCCGCAAGGACCCGGACCCCCGCAAGGTCAACCTAGGAGTGGGAGGTGAGGATGCTGCGGGGTGGGGGTGGGGGGGAAAAGCAGCAGCAGCGCCCTTGCACCCGGACTGCCCTGCAGCTGTCAGCAGCCTCGGACTTCTGTGACTCCAACATGTGGGGAAACTGAGGTAGGCAGCAGCGGGGTCCCCCGTTGGGACCAACCTGCTACGGGCGCATTTCTCCGGGTGCTGGGGCGACAAAGAGACAGCGTTGTTGTGGGAACGCAGCCGCGATGTGGGAAAGCGCTGACACTTGACGGGTCTGGAGGAGACCTCGATCTTCGCGAGGGTTAAGCTTCAGCCTTGACTGCAGTGATCACTTTTAGGGTCTGCTGGCTGTAGACTCGGCTGCATCGTCAGGTACCCCGACTCTGTTTCCGGGGCCCAGCGAGAGAGGCATTTGGGCTGAAGAGATAGCTGTAAACTTAGTCCTTAGATCTAGCTGTACTGGTTGTGTGACCTTGGACCAAATCCCCGCCCGAGAGCCTGAGATTCCTCCTCTTTCATTAGCATAATAATACCCTCTCTTTCTCCTGCCGGAAAGAAAGTGTTTGGGAAGGGTTGGGGCTGTGAGTCTTAGAGAGGGCTCGGCGAGAACGTTGACAGCCGGTTCCGCCCAGACTCACCTCTCTTGTATTCTTGTGACCTTGAGCAAGTTCGCTAGCCGAGATACAGGCCGAAGACATCCTGCAGATGTCTGAGAGCCACTGTAAGCTGTGTGACTTTGGGACTCTGCGTCCTCGTGCGCTAGAATGAAAGGGTTGGTCGAGATGGCCTCGGAGGCCGGGACTTCTGTGCTACTTCATTCAGCACCACCATGTGGATGTTTGATCTTTCATAGATCATTTCTTGCCCTGTCTGTCCAACAGGTTGACAAATAGAAGGAGAAATAACTTGTGAGAAGATGAATAGGGTAAGAGGGTTAAGATGTGAGGAAAGAAAAATGAGTTATTAAGCAAAGGGTGAGTTGAAAGTGGGTTTGGAACCGGCTTTCTCATGGTGGTTGGTGTTCTTTTCTGGGTATGATACAGAAACACTGCCACCTATACTTAAGAACCCATTTTAGGGGTAGGAGATGGTGAGAGACAAAATGTTTTATCAGACAATAAGACTGAAGAAAGTGTTCATTTGAATTATTCCCACTGGTAGTGGGATAGTCACCCCAAGACAGTTCTTTGCTCAACCCTGTAATAAATAAATTCTCCTGTGGTCTTTTTCTATTCTGGAGAAATGGTGTTAATCTAAGGAGAATTCTACACAAAAACAACAAAAAACCTTAATGGGAAATTATTTGTTTTTCCTCATATTATAATGTATTAATTTCTTTGGCTCCAAAGCCACAAGTCCAAATGAGTCATTTCAGCATTTCTTGATATAGAATAGATACAGTCTGCCTTTTTCTAGTCTGAAGCCCTTGACTTAGGGCTGGAAAATAGTTGTGGGAAATGTGTGTTGTTTTTTTAACCCTTGCCTTCTGTCTTAGTATCAGTTTTAAGACAGAAGAGTAGCAAGATTAGACAATCTAGGTTAAGTGACTTGCCCAAAAGTATCTGAGATCAGATTGGAACCCAGAATCTCCTGACTCCAGGCCTAATACTCTCTTCACTATCTTATCTGGCTGTCCCTGTTTTTGTGATTAAAAAAAAAAAAGGTTATTGGGATTGAGTTTTATTGCGATGATGGCTTTTGTAGTTCTCTTTCCAAAGTTTTCCAAAATTTTTTTTAATTAGGGATGAGGTGGGGACTCCTATTATGTAAACTCCTTCTACCATAAAGACTGTAACTTTTCTGAGAGATTTGCCTGGAGGCAGAGAAGTGTATCAGTTTCCCCATGATCACAACCACATCTGAAGAACTTGCTTGCTGACTGCAAGAATAACCTTCTAGACATGTCATCATTAGGATTCAGAATCAGAATCATAGATTTCCAAGGGTTTAGAAGACGATCTAGTTTCTCATTTAGCAGATGAGGAAACTGAGGCCCAGAGATATAAAGTGATGCATCCCCAAAGTCACATTCAGCAGCATTATGATAGTATTTTTAGCATGTCATGTGAAGTCTTTTAGAGACATCTGGACTCCGGGTATTAAAAATCTGTCTCCCTATTCACTATTCATTTAGGGCAGCACTGCTATCATGGTTATACATTGTAGCTGTGGATGATTGTGTTTTTAATTTGTTTATCGCTACTGTGGCCTCTATAGAACTGACTATGTAATTGCTTACTGTATAGCAAATTTAGAACTGTGTAAGAAAATAGGGGAGGATGCCCAGCCCACTCCACCTGTGATGGTTACATTTTACTGCTAATATGTCAATATGATTACAACAATATATTGGACACTAGTCTTTGAATTAGAAGGCCAGCATTTGAATTCCAGTTATACTTAATACTGCCTGAGCAAGTAGCTATGACTCTCTATGCCTGGTTCTTCTTATCTGGAGAATGAGAATAATAATGCTCCTTGGGTTGTAGAAAAAAAATGCTATGTAAATCTTAATGGATAGACAGTTAAATGGCATAGTGGTTCAGGATTCAACTTCTTGAGCTTAAATCCACCCTCAGATACTTACAAGCTGTGTGACACTAGGCAAATCACTTGACCCTGTTGGCCTCAGTTTCCTCATCTGTAAAATGAGCTGGAGAAGGAAATGGGAAACCACTCTGGTGTTTTTGCCAAGGAAACGCCAAATAGGGTCATGAAGAGTCAGACAAGAAGGTTGGAATAACTGAACGACTATAACATTCCATTAATAAACATTTTCTAAGGGCCTACTATGTGTAGGCATTGTGCTAAGCACTGGGGATACAAAAGAGTGTAAAAGATAGCCCCTGCTCTCAAAGGACTCACTGTCTGATGGGAAGACAATATTTAAACAACTATATACAAATAACCTATCTACAGGATAAAATGGAGACAATCACAGAAGGAAGGCAGTAGCAATTAAGGGAATCAGGGAAGACTTCTTGCAGAAAGTGGAACTTCAGTTGGAATTTAGAAGGATGCCAAGAGGCCAGGAGGCAGAGATGAGGAGGGAGAGCATTCCAGGAATAGGATCACCATAGGAAATGCCTGAACTGGGGAGGTAAAATGTCTCATTGGAAGAAGAGCAAGAAAGTCAATATCAAAGGAATGGAAGAATTGGGGTATAAGGTTGGGAAGGTTCTTCCTGACACAGGCTACCTTTTGTTATATAATTTAAATAAAACAAATTGTCACAGTGTAATACTTTGTGATGTTAATGCTTCATGGATAAAATGAGCTTTGTAGACATAATCTCATTTGATCCTTAGGGCAGTTGAGGGAGCTAGATTTTTTTCTTGTGTCTCATAAACAGTTTCTAATTCCTTAAATTACTATTTCTTTCTATTATATAGTATTCTTAAAACCGAATTGTAGTCAAGTCACTATATATAAGACTCGAGAATCACTTAATTTTCTGTGCTTGTCCACATTTTCTAATACAGTGTAGTTCTTAGTTGTCATTTCCAAAGGGAAGTGGATATAGCCAGGAAAGAAATAGGATGTGGCTGGTGTGCATGTCCTTGGATGATGTCCTTGAATGATTCTCTGGACCTTATTTACTGCCTCCTTTGGACTCTCCTGTGGTTTTTTTTTTTTAATTGTTGTTTGTTTGTTTGTTTTTGAAACCCTGACCTTCTACCTTAGAATCTATAATATGTTTTGGTTCCAAGGTAGAAAAGTGGTAAGGGCTAGGCATTGAGGGTTAAGGGACTTGCCCAGGCTCACACAGCTAGGAAGTGTCTTCAAGGCCAGATTTGAACCTAGGACCTCCCATCTCTAAGCCTGGCTTTCAATCCATTGAGCTACCTGGTTGTCCCTGGACTCCTGTTAAGAAGGTATCTTAGTTTATGAAGTTTTCCTGGAGGCAAATCTAGAAAAACTGATCATAGATAACTTCTTCATATTGAAACCCTTCAGCTCTTTATTAAAGTCATTGAGCAAAGGGTGTCAATAATAGTGTCAGACTCGAATATATGTGGGCCCAGGACTGTATGGGAAGAAGAAGAAACAGGAAAAGATAGAGAACAAATACTAGTGTTAATTAGGTTTACATGTATAAATTTGTATTTACTCTCAAAAAATGCAAAAGATTTTTTCAAGGATTCTCTGAACATACTAGATAGAAGTTATATAACCACAGATATTTCTAGATTTCTTTATATAAAGGGCATAAAGAAAATTGGTCTCCTGACTTTTTGATTTTACTCCTCTTTTGGAGCCAATTATATTATTTAACTTAATCATCCACCTTATTCACCATTCTTGGCTCTGAATGACTTTGACCTGCTTCCAGAAATTATGAAATCCACCCTCCAAAGATTGAAGACTTGTTATCACCACATAAGAATGTCCTCTAAGCCCTTAAGGAGAGCTACTATAAAAATAGAATGACTGGTAGCTTCCTTGCAATAAATATGTAGCTTCCTTTTATTTAATTTGTAAACCCTTACCTTCTGTGTTAGTATCAGTTCTAAGACAGAAGAGCAACAGGAGCTAGACAATTGGGGTTAAGTGACTTGCCCAGTATCACCCAGCTAAGAAATATCTAAGGCCAGATTTGAACCTAAGCCCTTCCAATTCCAGACCTGATTCTCTATCTACTGTGCTATCTAGGTTCCTCAATATCTAGCTTCCTATTGTGACTACTATAAGGGGAATGACACTGTTAGATTTATAAGTTTTGGCATTTTTAAAAAAAACAAGTATGTTATTTTAAAGTAATACTTCATAAGTTAACCTTTCCCTTAAAAAACAAACAAACAAACAAAACCCTTATCTTCCATCTGAGAATCAATACTATGTATTGGTTCCAAGGCAGAAGAGTAGTATGGGCTCAGCAATGGGGGTCAATTGACTTCCCCAGGGTCACATAGCCAGTAAATGTCTGAGGCCAGATTTGAACCCATGACCTCCCATCTCCAGGGCTGGTTCTCTATCCATTCAGCTACTTAACTGTCCCCTTCCCCACCCCCTTTTATAGTAGGACCATGATGAATAAAAAAGTGTGTCTTCAGGTGTGCAAAAATTAAGTATACAAAAGACAGTACAGGTCCTTCCTCAAAGAGTTTATATTCTAATTGGAGGAGATAACAGCAGCCAGGGAAGAGATTTTTGGTTTAGGAAGGCATAGATAAGTTGAGTGGAGTCATATGACAGTTGATTGTTAGGCAGAGCCTGTATGTTTTGATTTCAATCAATTAAATTTCCCCTGGTAACCTTTTAGATAAGATGATGAAGTATGGCCTGGGTGAACATGCCTTTGGGTGATTTCATGGATCTAGTTTGGTATAACGGAAAGAACATTGGACTTGTATTGTTGTAAATAAAGTACTTTATAAACCATAATGGTCTTAACCATAACCATAAACCATAAAAATATGAATTACTGTTACTGCTTATCTTCCATGAGAGTTGATTAGTGCCTTTCTGTCAACTTAAAAGCAGCTTTATGGCTGTGCTTTTTGGTCCTGTTCCTTTTGCCCCTTATCCATGTGTTTACTTTTCTTGGCTGGAGAAAACATTCCAAAGCAAGGGCTCTTAATGGAATAATGTGGAAAGAAAAGACCAAATAGAACCATTTCCACACTCAATCCTGTAAGGGGTAAATTTAGGGGGTTTGACTGAATATATTATACTAGTGGTTGCCAGGGATTTAATTCAATCCCAATAAAAATACTCAAGTCAGTTTAGGAAATTTATGATGGTTTAATTACAATAGAGGAAAGAAATTAAGAAGGAGAGAGAGGAAAGAGGTATAAGATTTCTCCTGCCTAGCCTAAGCTAAGGGAAGTTCAGAGACCTCAGCTACGAGGCCTCCTCCAACATTTAATCTTAGCTCAGTTTCCAGCCACGAGGCCTCCTCTGAGATGAGGGGCCTCCTAGGAGGATAGTGTTTTAGGAGGTAAAGGAAAAAAAAAAGGAATCAGCCAAAACTCCGAGAGAACTCAGGGAAGACGCCTCACCTGACCCATGCTACTGTGCCTCTCCCAGTCACCTCATCAAGATGCTCATTGCCAAACCTGGACAAGAGCTGCAAGCAGACCAAAATGTCAAGATGCCTAGTATGCTGCCACGAGCCATGTCTCTGTCACGAAAGAGAGCCAGAGCTCAATGCTTCCACCACCAAAGAAGCCAGAGAGAGGAAGTGACGCGAAATATATAGACCCTTTTTTACATCACTTCCTGCATCTCACATGTACCAATGGTAGCTTAAGCTCGATTTAGGACAGTCCAGGGGGTCTATCAGTTTCTGATTTGTCACTTGCTAGCACATATTAGTTATAGGCCATACCTCCTCAACACTTAATCCTTAAGTAGGGGTGTAGACATTCCTATTTGTTAGGATTTTTAAAATTAATCAGGGCGTAGAAAATCTAAAATTCACAATCCTGGGCCATGCTCTCCTACAACACAGAGACACATGCCTATTGCTGGGAATAGTGGATACACCTAAGGCACATACACAGAGAAGTACTCATATCCAGGGATTTGTGGCTATACTAATGGGAGGAGGTCCTATACAAAGGGAACAAATGCTACACACCTTATTTTTTCTTTTTCAAAATCTTTACCTTCTGTCTTAGAATCAGTATTAAGCATCCATTCTAAGACAGAAGAATTATAAGGGCTAGGCCCTTAGGGTTAAGTGACTTGCCTGGGGTCACACAGTGAGGAAGTATCAAGCCAGATATTAATTCAGTTTCTCCTAACTCCAGGCCTGACTCCTTATCTGCTGAACCACCTAGCTGCCCGTAGGTCCCATTATTTTTAACATTTTAATCAATAACTTGGTTTAACAAATGCTTGTAAGTGTGCGGGTAACATTACTGAGAACTAATTGGATAGGTGATAGCATAATGATTCAGAGCAAGTCCCAACAGACAAAAAGCCTGCCTTGAATTGAGTGCATTGATATTGATTGGGATATATATAAGAAACTTGATTTAGTTTATTTTAACAAGTTGGTTAGGCATAGAGTGAGGCATACATGACTACCCAGCTCTTCATTTGAAAAAGATTTGAGGGGTTTATTTGATTACCAGATTAATGTGAAGCAAACTGATGGAGCTATTAGAAAAGTTGACATAATCTTGGGCTCCATTAATGAAAAAAAAATTGCCTCTAAATCATGGGAAACTGTTCAGGGCCTATCTGGAATGTTGTGCTCAATTCTGGGTGCCACGAATGAGGAGTGACATTGCTAAACCAAAGGTGAGTGATTGGAATGATAAGAGGTCTGAAAGAAGAAGAAGAGCAAAGGGAACAGCAGAACAACTGGTTTTTAGATAATAGAAAGGTTGTCATGCAGCAGAAGATGGTGTGTGCTTGGGTCTATGCTACTGTGGAAGCCAGAATTAAGAAGAGAAGTTATGGGGAAACAATTTCAAATTATATAGGAAAAAACTTTTTCTTAGAATCACAGTAGTCTTAATAGTACAATAAGCTATTAATATATTATTATTATGTCAATTATATTATGTTATTAGAATATTAGAACCTTAGGGGTTGTCTTGTTCAATCCCTTAATTTTACAAGTGAGGAAATAGCTTCAGAGAACTTAGATGGCTTATCCAAAGTCACATAGTATAAGGGTAAATTTAAGGGTTGTGACTGAATATAAATTTAATTGGTCGCCAGGGATTCAAATCCCAAATAAAATACTCAAGTCAGTTTGGAAGTTTTATGGTGGTTTAATTAATATAGATGGAAGGAATTAAGAAGAAGAGAGAGGTAAAAGGGTATAGGATTTCTCCGGCCTAGCCTAAGCCAAGGGGAGTTCAAAGGCTTCCTCCAAGATGAGGAACCTCCTAGGAGGATGGCATTTTTAGGAAACTAAAGGAAAAGGAATCAGCCTAAATTCTGAGAGAGCTCAGTGAAGATGCCTCACCTGAACTAGGCTACTAAGCTTCTCCCAGTATAGTATCAAGGACGCTCACTGCCAAACCCGGACAATATCTGCAGCCACGCCAAGATGCCAAGATTCTCAGCATGCTGCCACCAGCCACCTCTCTGCCTCAAGAGCCAGAGCCACCTCTGCGAAAAGAAGCCAGAGAGAGGAAATGACGCGAAATATATAGACTGTTTCTACATCACTTCCTACATCTCACATGTACCAATGGTAGCTTAAACTTGTTTCTGATTTGTCATTTGCTAGCACATGTCTGTAATAGGCCATCCTTCTCAACACTTAATCTTAAATAGAGGTGTAGACATTCCTGTTTTGTTAGACTAAGCAGGGTGGAGCAAATCTAAAATTCACAGGCCTGAACTAGAATTTAGAGCTTCTAAAACTTAGAGGTAGCTTGGCTCACCGGAAAGTGTGCTGGATTTGTAGTCAAAGAACCAGGGTTGTTAATCCTGCCTCTACAGAGCAGGAACACCTTTGTGGTCATCTGGAAAATGAAGGGTTGGAGATTAGAAGACCCCTGAGATCTCTCCTAGCCCTAGATCTCAGATATTTCCGTCACATTGTATAAGTTTTTTTAGGTAATGAACTATTGTCATAAAGGCACATAAGTATCATCCATGGCCCATTTGTTAGGGACGCTCCAGAAGAGATCCTGGCTCTAGTCCAGCTCTTAAGATACTTTCATAGATTTTGTAATCACAAATGTTGTAACTAACCTGGAAAGTAAAGGAGTGAGTAGAAATTTGCCCTACAGAAAGATGATGAAATAAGTGTTGTAATTTACATGAGCAAACAAACAGCCAAAGACCCTTAGACACTGGAATATCAGGAAATGCAGAGGGACCATAAATGTTTGTGACTGTGAAGCCTTGGATTATTGAATAATGCTTTACTGGAGGGTTTTTGCTAAAGGGCTTTGCTCATTATTGACTTGTTGATCTATATCTCTGCGATAAAATTTGGACTGTCAACTCAATCTGGCTACCTTAAATCTTATTTCATATTACCTATAATGTCCCCTGCATGCCCACCACCTGACAAGAGCCATTTCCCCCTAAAACTGCCCACCTCAGAAATGCCCTCTACCCAGACAGCAGTTAGTGCTTTCTCTCTTCTAGCTATTCCTAAGGGTACTTTGATACTTATCTGTGTGGCTATTCTATTTCTTCAATATAATATAATCCCTTGAGTGCAGAAAGGAATTTCATTTGTCTCTCCAACATCTTATGCAAAGTAGGTGATAAAGGACTGAATTAAATGATTGCTTATTCCTTGGACCTTTGCCTGACTTTGCCTGATATTAGTCGCAGTTAGGCTGTTGGGCCTTGGTTCTATCAGGTGAAATGGGCATTTTCCATAAAACCATTCTTCCTCTTTTTGCTTATTTGTATTTGATTAATTTCTTAGGTGTTTGATGAACATCATTTATGTGTGTTTTTTTAGAATTAGAGGGGTTGGTATACCATTGGTTAATCCAGGGTCCAAAGGCAGCTTCGATAAGAAATGGGAGTTATGTGGCTAGTGGTTCATGCCTCTTTTCCTCCAATTGTCTTTGGTCATGGATAGTCTAAGGCCACATTGGTGAAACTATGGCATGCATGCCGGGGGGGGGGGGGGGGGGAGGGGCACTCAGAGACCTCTCTGTGGGCATGTGCACCATTACCCCAGCAGAGAGCTCATCAGAATTTTTTACTAGAAAGCCAGAGGGACATGGGGTGGAATTGCTCCCTTCCCCTTTTCACCCAGTCTGCAGTTTGGGCACTTGGTCTCTAAAAGGTTTGCCATCACTGCAACACATGCTTGCTACCTGATGACATAAAAATTGTCCAAGGATTCATTGATGGCATTCCTAACAGCTATGCTTATCAATGCAAGGAAACATTGTAAAAACTGATTATTGTGCTCAGAGCATAGGCCTGTGGTGTAGAAGATCCAGTGGACCAGGAGCAACAGTTTTCAGTATCTTTATATAGGTCTTAGTTACATCAGCAAGATGGACACAATGGAATTTTACAGAAGACATAAAGAGAAGGCAAAAGAACAGATAGCTGAAAGGAGGGAAGATCCATATCAGGTAAAATTATAAAACTTAAAAAATATTCAGGATAAAACCGGAATTTGTGTTCTAACCATTTAATTATATGAGCTAAAGTTTGAGGTCTTATCTAAATGCTGCAGGCTCTAGCTAGTAATGTGATCTACTGTTTTAGACAAATGGAAGTAATAAAGCCAAACCAGAAAAATTCTCTTAAGACACTAACTTGCCTCAACCTGGAAGTACATTTGATGGGGGTAGATGGGAATGAATAGTATGAATTCTTGGAGTATCCAGACTTTGGCCAGTGCTCAGGTGGAATTAGGTTTGCAGAAGACTCAAAGAGGGGAAACTTGAGTTGAGCCTTAGGGGAAGTTGGGGATTCAAAGAGAATACATTTTTTGGCATGAGAGACAGCTTGTACAAATGAATGGAGATGGAAGATGGCACACCTGTTTTGGGAACGACAAGTAGGCTAGTTTAGTTGGAACAAAGAATGAATGAAAGGGCGTAATGTGAATTAAATCTAGAAAGGTAGATTGAAAGAGTTTTGATATATTGTATGGTATATTGTTTAGATTAGTATATTATGAAGAATATTATATGCCATACTGAAGAATCTATTTTATCTTAGAAGTAATGGTGAACCATTGAAGAGCCTCATGTAGGAAAGTGACATGATCTGGCCCAAGATTATTTTAATGTTCTCCAGATGGGTCAGAGAGAAAAAGAAGAGAAATAGGAAGGCTACAAATCTATTACAATAGTCCTTATGAGAGGTTATGAAAGGCTTAAGTGAGGGTAGTGCTGTGTGAATGAGAGAGGAACAAAAGTAGGTAAAATTCACAAGACCAACAACTCCTTGAATGTGGTGGTTTGAAGGAGAGAGGAACTGAGAATGATTTTGAGTTTGCCAAGCCTGATATGTGGAAGAATGGTGGTATCCTCAATTAAAATAGTAAAGTTTGGAGGAGAGATAGGGATAAAGAGGTAGGGGGGAGGGAAACAGTTCTCTTTTAGACATTTTAACTTTGAGATGCCTATGGGATATCCAGGGGATTTCTGTTTGTGCACAAGTTGAAATGGCTTTTGGGATGGGTCCCTTCCAGTCCTGCAGTTCAGTGATTCTAAGTGTTTTTTTGTATATTGAACTCTACTTGAAGGCATTAGCAGATAAGCTACTTGTTTTTGAAATGTAGGTGTGATCCCAAGTCATCTTTGATTATTAACTCCAGTAATGCATAACAGAAATCAGGTACCGCTTCTTCTACTCCTTTCTACCTTCTTGCATCAATTTGTAGAAGCAGATTTATATAGTGCCTGAATTTTTCCATATATGAGCAAATTTCTTGGACACATTTGACCCAGTCTGAGAACATTGATTTCTACTACTAAATTAAAGGAGAAGGTAACTGGAAATGAAGGCCTAGATAATATACAAAGGGAGAAAAGGTCTGATTAATAATGATAGGAGCGAAATATCAAGAAAGTTGAACTTAGGCCAATGAAACCATGACCTCAGCATAATCCATAAGGTTTCTTTATGATAACCACATTAAATATAGGACTTTATTAATGGTTTTTTCTCTGTCTGTCAAAACCTTGACCTTCTCTCTTAGAATTGATGCTAAATATTCCAAGGCCCTTCCAAGGCAGAAGAGTGGTAAGGACTAGGCAGTTGGGCTTGAGTGACTTGCTCAAGGTCACACAAAGATTTTCTATCTTGTTTTGGAAAGGAAGGTGATAAGCCTCTCCATCATGCCACAAACTTCCATACAAAGGGGGATTTTATTAAGATACTCCTTCTTGTCTTGCAGCATATCGCACAGATGAAAGCCAGCCCTGGGTTTTGCCAGTAGTGAGAAAGGTGCAGCAACAGATTGCTGCTAATGAGAGTATAAACCATGAGTACTTGCCTATCTTGGGGTTGCCAGAATTTCGAAGCAATGCTTCCCGAATTGCTCTTGGGGATGACAGCCCAGCCATCAAGGAGAATCGGGTAAGTTCTGGGTAAGGAATCATTTTTCCCTTAAAAACCTGTGGAGAAAGTTCACACACAAGTGATCCTTTGAATGCCAGTGATAGGCCTTTATTTAGAGCAGTGTTACTTACCGAGATCAAGACCCAACCAGATTACTGTGTAACCCTTGGCATACCTTCTTGGCTGACTGCATTATTTTAATATGAACTAACTCTGAGGGTGCCACTCCCTTCAGTTCTCTCTGGTCACCTAGCTGTTAATTCCAGTGCATTGGGAAGTTACTAATTAAACAAGTATCTGATGAGTCCCTATTTTGTGGTTGCTAGTCAGAGCACTATAGAAGATAACGAAAAAGAACAACCTTGCCCCTGGCACAGAGATTAGGGACAAAGATAGACAATTGGAGATAGTACATAAACAAGGGTACTATTTGATGTGATACTGTATTGTTAGGAATTCCAAGATGGAGGAAATCTGCCAGAGCTGATTTATTTATTTATTTATTTGTTATTATTGATTTTTTTTAAACCCATACCTTTTCATCTTGGAATCAATACTGTGTATTGGTTCCAAGGCAGAAGAGCAGTAAGGGCTAGGCAATGGTGGTTAAGTGACTTGCCCAAGGTCACACAGCTGGGAAGTGTCTGAGGCCAGATTTGAACCCATCTCTAGGCCTGGCTCTCAATCGCCTGAGCTACCCAGGGGCCCCCTGCCAAAGCTGAAAGTGGAACTTGAAGGCCTTTGAGAATGGGTGAGATTTGGAGAGATGAAACAGAATAGTGGTTAGAGGGCTAGACTTGAAATCCGGCAGATCTGAGTTCAAGTCCTGTATTTGGTACTTATTGTGTGACCAGAGTTATTCACTCCTCATGATAAATCTGCTTTCCTGGAGAGAATTTCCATACAAGGAATTCTCATACTAATAAAATCCTCCCAAAACACACACACACACACACACACACACACACACACACACACACACACTAAATGAACAAACAAAAGATCTGGATAGGAAAAAGGATAGCATTTCAAGTGAGGGAAGCCATACACGTGAAGCCAAGAAAGCAGAACCAAACAGAGCATGATTGTGGGACAATGAATGTTGTCTTTTGCCTAACTGGAATGTATGGATAGGGCGTGTTCCTAAGGTAGTTATTGGAAATAGGTTTGGGCAGGTAGAATAGCGCCAAGCCTTGAACAAACTTTGTTTTTATAACCCTAGTGTCTTGTCGTGGACCTTGTACATAGTAAGCACTTCATAAATATTTGTAGAATTAAATTTATTATAATGTTATTAATTGAAAGTTTTAAAATTAATTGAACAGGGTTCTTAAATGAGTTTGACCATGTGAACAGAATGCCTTGGAGAAGGGGTTGGGGATGGGAAGACAGCTATGAGGCCTTTGCAATAATCTAGTTATACCTGTTGGCATTTCCAGGCTGCCTTTATTTTTCTTTGGCTAGGAGTGGGAGGGGTTGGAAAGAGTTGCTAGCTCTGAGCATAGAGTACCTGCAATGTACTAACCATTCCCGTTCACAAGTAATACCCGATTGCCTCTTCACCAAACAGAAAGAAACAGACTTGGGAATCCTGCATCTGGATTACTGACTTTCCCCTTGCCAGGCTCCAGTTTCTTTCTTGGTAGACTGTTGTCCACATGACTAATAAGCAGGATTTCAAAGTAGAGTTATACTTACCTTAGGGTCAGGTAAGCTCTGAGGAGGGAACGTTCTTGGGAATCACGGTCGGTATCTTCTTTTGAGGAAGTATATTTCTTGCTACTAATATTGACTTATTTTGGGTGTGATTTATGTGTCTTGTGCATACAAGAGAATACAAGTAAAAGCCAATGGTGCCTCGTGGCTGAGATAAGGAGGTTGTTATAAAACATCATTGTCTTAGGAGCATTAGAAACCTACAGAACCAGATCAGGGATGAGGCGTCTTGGTTCTTTTTCCCTGGTAGGTTTACAGAAATCACTTCTAAGACGGCACAAGGAGTCAGTCAAATCTGCAAATACTTATTGAGAGACACTAAGATTATTTTCATAGCCTTAATTTGAAAGCAATATCTTTCTTACAAAGGAGAAATTATGATCTGAAAAAACATCTCAATTAAGACTATGGCCACTTCCAATAGTGAATTCTGCTAAATATCAAAAATAGACAGTTTTTTTTAACATTCACATCCCATGCGGTCAGTGAGAACTAGTGAAAAGGGAATAAGCTTCCTGATTTGTGATAGTATCTGTATATTTTCAATACAAGTCTGTTATGAATATAGTTACTTCAGAGAGACTCATGACCAGGTTAGCCACAGGGTAATGCATTTTTTCAGCTATAGCAACTCCCGAAGGCTGACTAAGCTATAGAGAAGTTGCAGTCTCCAACTTGGAGGGAGGGTTCATATCAGTAAAATGACCAGAAGCCCTGAAAGTATACTTTTAAACAGAAAGAGGAACTCGCTTATTTCAGAAATTGTTGTTTGTCCTTCATTTCCCAGAGGACCAGGAGCCTCAAAGGGTGATGTCTTGGCTGGTTCTTGAATTAGACTTAATAAGTGAGGCAGACTTGCACAGAGCCATCAGCCATCAATATTCAGTGCCAAGACAGAAGTCAGGATGACTGATGGTGGCTGAGGATGCAGTGGCTGCCGTTGGCTTCTTTGGTCAAACTCTTACATGTTCATAGCACCTGCTTCAGCTGCCTTCATGGCCTTTGGAACAAATTGCTCTCATTCGCTCGTTCCCTTGGGGGAAGTCTTCCCCTGCTTGGGGCAGATGCTCCTAATTCACTGATGGGTTTGAATCAGCCTGGTTTAGCCCGGCTGCTGAAACAGTTTAATTGAGGTGTGGCTGCTGCACATGCTACATCTTCTTAGGACTACACATGAGAAATGGGTGATGGCAGACCACCCTAAAGAGGGCTCAGCAAGCCCTCACACCAGAGGTGCTGGTCCTCCATGAATATGCTCTACATCTCAGAGATTGTATGGAAGAACTGAATATACATATGATGGGGAAGAATTCTTTACTAAGTAAGCAACAGGATCACACTAGATAAAATGGACAATTCTGATTACATAATGCTAAAGTTTCGCACAAATAAGCCTATTGCTTCTAAAACTAGGAGGAAGAGACAGGTAACTTGTGTGGCAGGTGGTAGGAAATTTATGCAACAAATTTCACCAGTAAAAGCCTTATATTCAAGCATTCATACAGCTAGGAAGTGTCTGAAGCCAGATTTGAATTCAAGACAAATTTAGAAGCCCAAGAGCTTTTCCCCAGTGGATAGATGATCAAAGGATATGAACTGGCAGTTTTCAAAGGAAGAAATCCAAGCTATCAACAATCATATGAAAAAAACTCTTAAGTCTAAAATAATTAGGAAAATACAAATAAAAGCAACCCCACACCTGTCATTCTGGTGACAAAAAGAGGAAAATGACAAATGTTGGAGAGGGTGTGTTCACTGTTGGTGGGAGCTATGATTTGTTCAGCCTTTCTGGAAAGCAATTTGGAATAATGCCCTCTGTAGAAGCATATTTAAAACCTCCTTTTTAGTAAAATTGACAGTATTAAACAATACTTTCTTCTTTTCAAGACTCCAGGGCAAAGCTTCTTAGAATAGTTGTTGAAAAGTCAAGGACAAAAGAGCTTTTCTTAGGGAACTAGATTAAGAGATAATTCTGCTGTGGGAATGGATGGGGATAAGCATTTATATAGTGCTTACTATATGCTAGGCCCTATGCTAAGTACTTTATGGAATTACCTTTTTTTTTAACCCTTACCTTCTGTCTTAGATTCAATACTATGTTTTGGTTCCAAGGTAGAAGAATGGTTAGGGCTAGACAATGGGGATTAAGTGACTTGCCCAGGGTCACACAGCTGGGACGTGTTTGAGGCCAGATTTGAACCTAGGACTTCCTTCTCTAGACCTGGCTCTCAATCCACTGAGCCACCCAGCTGCCCCCTGGAATTACCTGATTTGATCCTCACACCAATCCTGCAAGTTAGGTGCTATTACCCCCATTTTAAAGTTGAGGAAACTGAGGCCAAAGTGCCTGAGGTCATACAGCTAGAAAGTGTCTGAAGCCAGATTTGAATCAAGTCTTGCTTCTAGACTCAGCACTCTATCAGCTGTACCATCAACTCCCTCCAAATCAAACTTTATTCTTACTTTATTCTGGCCTTTGACTTTCTACTTGGCCACCTGAAGTGATTGGAGACACCCTTTTTCTGAGCCACAGAGAAAAGATTATCCATGGAAAGGGCAAGGTCCCTTTTGTTTTTTTTTTAAACTCCTGAGATAAGGGTACTAATGGAAATGGGATTACAGTTTCCTTACTCAACAATTCTGGAATGTTAATACATATATTGTGATTTCTTCCTTGTATCAGATTTCTCTAAATGAATAGAAACGTTCTTCCTTGTTCCTGAAATGATCTTGGTGCAGAGAATTGTCTTGGAGGACGTGGGTGATTATGCTAGTGTGACTGTTTCTCCAGGCTGAAAGTAGCTTGGTTATTGAATTAATGCTAAATTAAGTTAAAATGTTTCTGACAAATTTGAGCCTAAAACCACATCAATTTTTTTCTTTAGTGCTAGAAAGTTACCAGTCTGTGCATACCCTTCAATCCAACTATAACACTCTAGATCTAAACCCCAGATGAATAAAAAAAAGAAGAAAAGGATCTATACGCACAAAAATATTTATGGCAATCCTTTCTGTGGGAGCCCAAAATGGAAAACCAAGGGAGTATGTTTCCATTGGGAAATCACTAAGCAAATGGTAGTAAATAAGATAATATAGAGTATTATGAAATGAACAGTTTCAGATGAAATTGGAAGGACTTCTATGAAATAAAAGAGCAAAATGAGCACTAAGAGAAAAATTTGTACACTGATAACAACATCCTAAAAGAGAAACAACTTCAAAAGACTTTAGAACTCTGGTCAACCCAGAGACAAACTGTAAGTCAAAAGGAATAAAGGTGAAACACTCCACTCATCTCATGACAGAGAAGTGATGAACTTACAATGCAGAAAGAGACCTATATTTCCAACACAGCTATTGTAGAGATTTGTTTTTGCTGGATTATGAAGCTATGTGCAGAGAGGCTTGGGGTTTTTAAAAATTTGTTAAATGGGGATGGGGTGGGAGAAAAATAGAGGGTGTTATATTTGGAAATTAAGATAGAGAGACAATTTTCTGAGCATGATCAATTTATTAGGTAGGATAGCAACGACCTGCCTCAATAACCAAAAGGCCCAAAGGTAGGACTAACTAGCCTTCTTATAGTTTTAAGAAGTAGAGTTGGGTAGGTGAGAAAAACAGTGCATCTGGTTGCAGGGTAGATAGCATCATAAGGTAGGAACAATATGATTGTTTATTTTAAAGAAAGTGGACTAGGACCCCTGTGGGACTAGTAACCATCCCTCCTCGACAGTTAAGGAATGTTAATTGTTTTATGGGACCTACATTTTTTTAAAGCTTTTATTTATTTATTTATTTTTACCAATCACATGAAATAACAAATTTCCACATAAATTTTCTGAAGTTATATGATCCAAATTGTCTCCCTTCCCTCTCCCCTTTTGGAGATGGCAAGCAATTTGATTGGATTATATGTGTATTATCATGCAAAACATTTCCATATTGTTCATTTTTGTAAGTGAATAATCACATAAAACCCAAACCCCAAATCAAAACCCAAACAAGTGAAAAATTGTATGCTTCATCTGCATTCTGACTCCAAAAATTATTTCTCTGGAGGTAGATAGCATTCTTTGCCAAAAGTCTATGAGACCTACTTCTTGTAATCTTTGCTTAGAGATCAAAACTACCATACTTGCTGTCACCTTAGAAGAGATCAAAGACATGTCTTTTGGGTGAACATATCTTGTGGGGGTTGGAAGTATCTCAGGGGCTCCCAAGAGAAGAGGTATATTTTTTAAAATGTTGAATTTCCAGAAATTTTGAAACAATAAAAGGAAACAAAATGGTGTAATAACCAAACATTATATATAGTTTTAGATAAAATATATTACATTATTTTTTAGAAATAATGACATCTACAAGTAGAAATCCAGAAGAAAACATGATCTGTCACTTGTTTATATGGGTATATGATGGGGGGTTTGTTTTTAAAAGATTACTCTATTACAAAAATGAATAATATGGAAATAGGTCTTGAGCAATAATATATTTATGACCTAGTGAAATTGTTTGTCAACTCTAAGATGGGGGAGGGAAGAGGGGACAGAGACAACAAGAATCATGTAATTATGGGGGAAAACTTTTTTTAATTCAATTAAATTTTAAAAATAAGAAATAATAATGGGAGAGTAAAGGCCAGATGACTAGACATAATCAGTAAATCCCTATAAACATTTTATTCATCAGTTTAAAAATTATTAATGTAACATTTATTTTAAAAACACCAATAGTTCTTTGGTGAGAATATGGAAAATTTAATACCTGTTGCTTTTTTTTTTTCAGTCAAGTCTTCACATCCTCACATCTTATTTGCCTATTAATAATAAAACCTTAAAAATTAAACTATAGCCATTTAACCTCTCTATGTAGATATCAGTATAGGAATTTATAGGTTAAGACCCATGTTTTAGAGGGCATATAACTTTTCCTTAAAATGTTTGTCTTTCAGAGTTTCCCCCCAGGTTTCTGTTAAAAGAAAAAATTTAGTGATCTCTTTCCTTTTTTTAATATCACTTACATTCTTTCCTCTCCCAGACCTATCCTTTATTGCAGAGAATAAAAAATAGAAAGAGAAAAAACGCTCCACAAAACTTTTTTTTTTTAATACCTTACCTTCTGTCTTAGAACTAATACTGTGTTTTGGTTCTAAGGCAAAAGAGCGGTAAGGGATAGGCAATGGATGTTAAGTGACTTGCCTGGGGTACACACCAGCAAAACTATCTTACACATCAAAAAGAAAATCTAACTTATCGTATTTCATACTCATGATCCCTCTACTTCTATAAAGATAGGGAGATAGTTTTCCCACACTTACCATAATCACCAAAGTAATTATTTCCTACAGCACAGTAGTATTCTATTATATTTCATGCACCACAACTTGTTTAGCCAATGGGCATCTCTTTGGTACTAGATAAAAGTACTTCTATAAATATATTAGAGTATGTGGAATATTTCTTTTTTGTCATTAATCTCCTTGGAGTCATGCGTAGTGGTGTAATTGGCAGATCAAAAGAAATAGACATTTTAGTTGCTTTTCTTCACATAATTCCAAACTGATTTACAAAATGGTTGGTCTGATTCACAGCTCCATCAGTGTAGTGCATTAATGTGTCAGATTTTCTGTAATCTCTTTTAGATAATCTTTTTTTCTTCATCTTTGCCAAGTTTTTGGATATTAGATGGAACCTCATAGCTATTTTGGTTCGCATTTCAATTATTAATGGTTTGGGGCATTCTTTCACATAGTTGTTAATAGTTTGCAATTCTTTTGAGGATTGTGTGTTCATATTCTTTGAAAACTTGCCAATTGGGAAGTGGCATTGGGTCTTCTATTGTTGTCTTTTTAGTGATAGGTGTATAGTCAAACACATTTACTTTTCAAATAATTTGATTCAGGCTTGTTGGCTTAAAACATTAGGTAGCTTTCATTCTTAATCTGGTTTTATTTTACCTATAATGATGGTCTTAGGCAGCGGAACTTTTTCCCTTGTCAGGGAAACCTGATAAAGTTATTGATATTCTGGCATCTAAAATTAAAGGATTCAGGCATCATCAAGAGGAAAATGTATTATATGCATTTGTGAAGATGCTCCATCTGAAAACTAATCCATCCTATATTTTACTGAATTGCTTCCTATCTGATGCACTTCCTAAGAGGAGAGATGAAGCTGAATAGAGGGAAGAATTAATTGGGTGTAACATACGATATCAGTACTTTAATTCCAAAAAATAACAGACTGGTTTATAAAGATGGGCCACACTACCAAAAGATGATTTGATCTGACAAGTTGAAACCATTTCATCTCATGTGCTTCCTAAGTAGTTGAGAAGTCTTGGTTCAGATTAAACAGCAGAGAAATATTCTATGGTGATTTTTAGCCTCTTGAAGTATTTATGAGTAGAACTAAACTATCCTCCACCCCAATCATCCTTCTCTGTTTCAGATAGGAAGTGTGCAGGGTTTGGGAGGAACGGGTGCCCTTCGAATTGGAGCCGAGTTCTTACGCAGGTGGTATAATGGAACGAAAAATGCAGCCACCCCAGTCTACGTGTCTTCTCCTACCTGGGGTAAGTTTTTTAATTGTTGAGGAAGGATAAAAGGAGAAAACAGTAAAGAAATGATCCTTGTGACTTCTTTCTTGATGATAGATTACATTTCTACTAGCTACATTGCCACCACAATTGTGTTTTATTGCAAAGGTGTGTCCTATTACCATGTTGTGGTAAATTTCAGATTTTGCTAAGAATAAAAGGCAAAAACATGAGAACAGAATACTGAACAGGCAAAATCTTGAGATTTGAGGACAGACCATTATAATAAAATACAATGAAGCTAGTAGAATTTATACCCTCTTATTTTTTTTTAACCCATACCTTCTGTCTTAGAGTCAATATTGTGTATTGGTTCCAAGGCAGAGAAGCAGTAAGGGCTAGGCAATGGGGGTTAAGTGACTTGCCCAGGGTCACACAGATGGGAAGGGAAGTGTCTGAGGCCAGATTTGAACCTAGGGCCTTCTGGCTGTCAATCCACTGAACCACTCAGCTGCCCCCTTTATATCTTCCTATTAAATGACCTTGTCCCAGGAAGTCTCATCATAGGGAAGCAGTCTCAAAGATCTCTAAGAAAAGGTCTCTATTGTAGGATTTCAAATTATGACAATCATTGTTTCTGAAACTTTTTATTTTCAGAAAATCATAACGGTGTATTTAGTGCTGCTGGCTTTACGGACATCCGAAGTTATCATTACTGGGATGCATCTAAGAGAGGACTTGACCTTCAGGGCATGCTACAAGATATGGAGGTTCGGCACTTACTTAGTCATTCAGTTATTTATTCTCTCATGTGTCTGTCTGTCTGTCTATCTTCTACGTAATAGAAAGTTACACAGTCATTGGGAGAGGCTTTCTAGGAGGATGAAGAGATTTTTGTCTTTGGGTTGAGAAGGGCCTGAGCCATTTTCCTCAAACAGGTGGTGTTTTCTGGGACTTAATTACATATATGGAACAAATCCAGCTTTTTCACGACCTTCCTTAGCTTGCCAAACCAGTACTGATTCTACTTCCTGATATTTCCTGTTGATGCCAGCGAGAACTGACGCTTATTTCTTTTCCTCAGAATGCTCCAGAGTTCTCGATCTTTGTCCTTCATGCCTGTGCACATAACCCAACTGGCACTGATCCAACTCCAGAGCAATGGGAGAAGATTGCTTCTGTCATGAAGGTAACTGCCCCTTTCAGACTGTTGATACAACCACCTACCTTCTTAATGCGTGTACTGGTACGATTCCAAAAACCACTTGATTGGTGGCCTAAAGGTAGCGGTGAAACCAGAAAATCATCTCTATTCATGTTCCTAGAAACCTGCTGCAGGGCTAGAGTTGGCGTGAAAAATCCACCCTGAGAGACGCCCCTTGTATTCTAAAGCTGAGGTCGTGATCGTTGCCTTCCAAGAGTCTGGGGGAATACAACGTTAAAACCCATTGACCAAGCACTGTCCAACTGAGATTCCTCTGACGAAATTCAGTCGATAAGAACAGGAAGGATCTCCTCTTTAGTGTTCTCAGATGCTGATGTATCTGGTAGCATGATCCCCAGTTTCGAATCAGTTCACACCTTCTAGGGCCCTCTCCCCCATCGTCCATGGAGCTGTCCAGTTCCTGGGCTCGGGCTTGCTCCTGTGTTCATAAATGAACAGGGAGGGAGGGCAGCCGCTGTGTCTCTAGGAGTTTAGGAAATAGATGTCTTGTAGGTGCTCTGTCTGATGAGCCAGGTGGTGGGGGTGGGAGTGGGGGGATGGGCTTTTTAAGGGCTGGGCCAAGTTCCCCTTTTCTAACTCTTCTTCCTTCCTTGCAGCGCCGATTTCTGTTTCCTTTTTTCGACTCAGCCTATCAAGGTTTTGCCTCTGGGGACCTGGACAAGGATGCGTGGGCTGTCCGCTATTTTGTGAATGAGGGCTTTGAGCTCTTCTGTGCTCAGTCCTTCTCTAAGAACTTCGGGCTCTACAGTGAGTGATCCCCTAAATAAGCCCTTTTTATATCCGGGGCCCAGAGCCCCCCGTCTTTGGCTGGGGTGGGAGGCTCGCTGGACTTAGAATTGATCTCTGTCTCTGTCTCTCTTCAGATGAGCGGGTGGGGAACCTGATCGTGGTTGGGAAAGATGGTGATAACGTCCTGCGTGTCCTTTCCCAGATGGAGAAGATTGTGCGTGTCGTGTGGTCCAACCCTCCTGCTCAGGGAGCTCGGATAGTGGCCACCACCCTGTCGAGCCCCGAGCTCTTCAGTGAGTGGTAAGGTGCCCAGGACAGAGAAGAGAATTAGAGGGCCGGTGTAAAGATTAAAATTTAGGGGAGACGGGGAGACTGAGGCAGGTAGAAATTAGTTTCTCTCAGCAAGGAGTATTATATTTTTTTAGAGGTTTATTAAAGGTTAAAGATTAAAGAATATACAAGTAAGAAACATGTGCCTAGGCCAGAGGCCTAGACAAAATAACCTCACATCATGCAAGAGACCGCCTGCTCCAAAATGGAAGTCCAAAAAGAGCCCAAGAGAGCGAGACTCAAAAGCCTTTGAATTAGCTTAAATACCTTCTCGATCTCAGCCCAGGTGAGATTACAAGGCATTCTGGGGAAGTGGAGCAAAGGCTCGTGGGGATTGTAGTCCTGTATTCGAGTCTATTTTTTACACCGGGCCTTGTTGGTGTGGCTTATCCCGTTGTAGAACGTAGCTGGTTGTGTTCCGTGTTAGAGACTAGTAACCAGACGAGCAGTTAATACCGAGCCTCCATTTATCAGATTTGGGTTGCCTGTTGGTTGTGGGTGCAGTGTCCTAAGTGCCTGCTCCACGGTAAGGCTGGGAAAGGCGTTTGCGTGCTTCAGCATTTCTGTGGGCCTGAGAATCTCTTAGGAAACAAAAGCAGGGGCATGGCCTAATAAAAATCATGAATTCCCTTTCAGCCTAATATCTAGTATTCCAGAAACTAGGATACACAAGAGTGTCCTAGTACTTCATTTCCTACCCCCCCCCCCCCCCCCCATCTCTCTACTCTGATCTTTGGCTAAATATCCAAAGTGGTACATCTTGTCCAAGCTTGTAACCACATTTTTAAAAAGTGAAAATATTTTTTATGGCAAATTTTTGTTTTAGGGGCAGCTGATAAAATGATATGATAAAATCATAGAATAAATGGTTAGATACACTGTCTCAAAAGTCTGCGCTTAGGGGACAGGGAGGTGGTTCAGTGGCTTGAGAGCCGGGCCTGCAAACGGGAAGCCCTGGGTTCCAGTCTGGCCTCAGATACTCCCTAGCTCTATGATGCTGGACAAGTCACTGAACCCCTATTGCCTAGCCCTTCCTACTCTTCTACCTTGGAACCAGTGTACAGTATTGATACTAAGATGGAAGGTAAGGCTTTAAAAATGTTGTTGTTGAGTCCGTCACATCTGACTCTTTGGGACCACATTTGGGATTTTCTTGGCAAAAGAACCAGAGTGGTGTGCCATTTCCTTCCCAGCTTATTTTACATATGAGGAAACTGAGGCCAACAGGGGCAGGTGACTTGACCAGGGTCGCACAACTAGTAAGCATCTGAGGCTGGTCTTCCTGACTCTGGGCTTGGTGCAGTATCCATTGCACCACCCAGCTGCCAAACCAAATATTACTACAGAGTTAATATAGGCACTTGGCTGTGGGACCTAGTGAGAAGAATTTTGGTGGGTAGACCCGGCCTATTGAAAAATAAATAAAATGTTCTAATAGCTCATGATGTTCTACTACCCCAGGCAGCAACATTCATTTACTCTTTTGTTCTATGCTTGGACTATCTATCGTGTAGTCTTTACCGAGGGAGAAGTCAGGAAGAAATTCTTAGTGGAACAAAATATCTAGCTTTCCCCCATGAGTGTGATAATCCATAGGATTCTTTGCAGGTAATGAAATGATCGGAATTCTTAGCTTGTTCCGTGCCCACTCTGAAATACAGGCCTGAAGACTACGCTAATACTTTTTTTAACCCCTTATCTTGTGTCTTAGCATTCATACTGAGGATTGGTTCCAAGGCAGAAGAGTGGTAACCGCTAGGCAGTGGGCGTTCCAGTGACTTGCCCAGGGTCACACAGTCAGAAAGTCTGGCTGTCTGAGATCACATTTGAACCCAAGACCTCCTGTCTCTAGGCCTGGCCCTCAATCCACTGAGCCACCTCACTGCCCCCTACACGAAGACTTTCGAGACACCGTCTTTAACCATTCCATAGAGTCGTCATCGTCCTTGTCTTCAACAGTTCCTGTTTAATCAGGTTCAATCTTAACTCATTGTTAGATCTGCGTCAGTAAAGCAGCCTCTTTACAACAGTCCAGCCGTCCTTTGCACACATCGGGCGCCCTTTTTCATGATTTAGCTAATTGTTCATCGGTAGAAGGGCTTCATGCGGTGTTCGCCTGCCGCTAGCTAATAGTCCTCTCCCTCTTACAGGAGAGACAACGTGAAGACCATGGCTGACCGGATCCTCCTGATGAGAGCTGAGCTGCGATCACGGCTCGAAGCCCTCGGCACCCCGGGCACCTGGAGCCACATCACCGACCAGATTGGGATGTTCAGTTTCACGGGCCTGTCGGGTCAGTGCCAGGCACCCAGCCTCCCCACCCCCGCCCCAGTGTCCCTCTGCACCAGCAGCTCCCGGGACGCCCCCTCCAGCTCTGCTCCTCACTTCCACCTCCTTTCCTGGTCTCCTCCTCACGCACTCTCTCCAGTTATTCCAGCCTCCTTCCCTCAGAGCTTCCTGTCCTCCCCCTCCGGCAGACCGTCTTTAAATTGGCCATTAACTGAGCTGTTACAGAAGCTTAATGTCAGAAAGCTCCGTGTAATGTAGTGTAAGAAAGCTCCCGGGAACCCAGTGACCCACAACAAGCAAACTTTTCTCATTGCTTCCCTCTCAAAGGCTCTGAGACTTCACCCTGCCACAGAGCCTGCCTTGGTATCCTAGTAGCGGCAGGTGGTTGGGCTTGGAATATCGGTATAGCCCAAGTATAAGCAAAGGACATGCTAGGGGGGGATATCAGGTTTCACCACATTCCAACTTTCAGGCCGAAGTCTAATGTTGAACCCTTGACTAACACATGCTCACTACTATCTTTTAAAAAACTTCACCAAAATTCTCTATAAGACTGTATGAAGAAAAACATTCCTGATGGTTTCCTTGGTTGTAGAGATTTTTAAGAAATCATCTTTTGAGCTGTGGGGAGAACTTAACCATTTAATTTTATTTATTTAAGACCTTATCTTCCATTTTCTTTTCTTTTTTTTTTCTTTCTTAAAAAATTTTTAAAATTCATTTATTTAATTAGTTTAGAATATTTCCCCATACTTACATGATTCATGTTCTTTCCCTGTCTTCCATTTTAAAATCAATACTATGTATTGATTCCATGGCAGAAGACCAATAAGAGCTAGGCAATGGGGCCTTGTCTGGGGTCACACAGCTAGGAAGTGTCCATGGTCAGATTTGAACTCAGGACCTCCCATCTGCAGCCCTTTCTCTCAATCCACTGAACCACCCAGCTGCCCTAGACTTAACCATTTAAAAATATAACAATCAGCTATGTGGAATTTTTGTCTGCTAGCAAGAGGTAAGAGATGCCTTTAAGTCCTAGAGATTCATATATGGATGCTATGATGTGGCAGGAGGAAAAGAATTAGGAGAGCTGATATTTTCTTGCTTTTGAGGCACTCACAGAGTGCTCTAATGGAAGGAAGCTCAGACTTGGGAAACTTGGACTAGATTGAGTTTCTTCTGTCTTCCATTTAGTGCAATATGATCTTTGCACTGTCTTTATCCGGGCTTCTGTGATCCTGGAAAGCACTTTCATCTTTAAAGATCGTTTCTTTGTTTTTAATATTTTGATTGTTGTGAGAAAGGTGCTTTGTGTACCTTAAAACACTAAGAATGTGAGGCGTTATTGAAGGCAGAGGTTAGATCTTTGGATTTGCTGCTTACTTTCTATTATAACTTCAGGCAAACCACGGTAGGGTTCTAGTTTCCTAATCTGTAAAATGGAGTGGTTGGACCAGCTCTATAGTCTCTTCCTGACTCTTATTCCTATGATTCTATTAGCAATAATCATAATGATTAGTGAGATTTTGTGGAAATGCCTCACAAAATATTATATAAATCTCATTTCTCTTATCAATGATGATACAAGCATTTTCCTTTTTTTTTTAACCCTTAATTTCTGTCTTGGTAACAACTCTAAGACAGAAGGGCAAGGGCTAGGCAATTGGGATTAAGTGACTTGTTCAGGGTCACACAGTTGGGAAGTATCTGAGGTCAATTTGAACCCAGGTCCTCTTGATACCAGGTCTGACCAGAGCCACCAACTTGCCCTGATAACAAGCATTTCTAAAGGAGGTAGAGTCAAGGTGCCCTGGTAGTTCATTGGAGATACTGGATTCAAGAAAAGAGGAATATTGGCTGGATGAGGCTCAAATTTAAAGACTCAGAAAACTTAAAAAAAAAAAGGAAAGAAAAAAGACAATTGTTATTGTTATAAATCCCAGGAAGTATTTGGGGGTATTGAGTCTTCCATTACTTTTTAATGTTTTAGATAAGCAACTGATAAGTATAGCAGTTACCTATTTCCAGGGTTTTCTTTTCAATGGAAAATCAGGGAGAGTGAGAAAAAGGAATCATTTTATCAACATTTGTGCTTACAAATACCAAGGTAGAATTTTTAGTATCTATTGCAACAGGTTCCATCATTGTTTACCTTTCTAAAAATTATTTAAATCTAGAAAGTTTGGCTTTTTTTCTTCCCCCAAACTAGTAGTTGCATCTAGAGCTAGACTTCACAGGGTATGACATCACATTGCTTAGTTTGTGTAAAGTGAGTATTAAAACCCTGCTCCTCTGCCTCCTAGGCCAGTGCCATTTTTCTATCTGTATTACTTACAGATATCACTTGGAAGCTTCATGTGACTTGTTTGTATTTTTATTTTTAGTCCCTGTACTGCTTTTTTAATGTCTCTTCCTTTTTAAAAAATTTACCTTTTTTTGTTATATTTTTAGTTCTGATCTGTCTCTCCCTCTCCAATCTGGGGAAGGCCACCATTTGACAGAGCTATACATACACATCTATCTATCCATCTATCTGTTGTCTATCCATCCATCTATCTGCCTATCTATCTATCTATCTTTCTCTCGCTCTCTCTTTCCATCCATCTCTCTATCCATCCATCCATCCATCTATCTATCTATCTATCTATCTATCTATCTATCTATCTATCTATCTATCTATCTATCTGTCTATCTATCTATCTATCTATCTATCTGTCTATCTCTCTCTATCCATCTATCCGTCTGTCTGTCTATCTGTCTATCTATCTATCTGTCTGTCTATCTATCTATCTATCTATCTATCTATCTATCTATCTATCTATCTAATCATCTATCCATCCATCCTTCTACCTGTCCACCTATCTGTCCTTCCATCTATCTATCTGCCTATCTCTCTTTCTATCCATCTATCTATCTATCTATCTATCTATCTATCTATCTATCTATCTATCTATCTATCTATCTCATGCATACTTCCATTTATCAGTTCTTTCTCTCTGGAGTGGACATTTACAGTTATTCTTCAAACATATTGCTATTGCTGTGTACTTCTTGGTCCTTTTCATTTTACTCTTCATGTTTTCTTGCAAGTCTTTCCATGTTTTTCTAAAAATCAACCTGCTTGTTGTTTCTTAGAGCACAATAATATTCCATCACAAGCATATACTACAACTTATTCAGCTATTCCCCAATTAATGCACATCCCCTCAATTTCCAGTTCTTTGCCACCACAAAGAGAGCTGCTGTAAATATTTTGGAACATATAAGTTCTTTTGCTTTTTCCCTGATCTCCTTGGGAAACAGATCTAATAGTTGTACTGCTGAGTCTAAGGGTAATCACAGTTTTAGAATTCTTTGAGCATAATTCCAGGTTGCTCTCTAAAATGTTTGGATCAGTTCATAGCCCCACCAACAGTATATGAAGTGTCCTTATTTCTCTGTGTCTCCCCCCCAACATTTGTCATCTTGCCCCTTTTATCATTTTAGCTAATCTGATAGGTGTGAGATGGTATCTCAGAATTGTTTTGATCTGCTTTTTTCTAATCAATAATGATTTAGAGCATTTTTTTCATGCGATATATAGCTTTGATTACTTTATCCAAAAATTGCCTGCTCATATCTTTTGACTACTTATCAGTTGGAGAATGGCTCCTTTTTTATTTTCTAAGAAGAATCACAGAGCTTTATGTTTAGAACTGGAAGATGCCTTGAAGTTCAACTTTCTCATTTTGCATTTAAGTTGGGGAATTTAACCAACTTACTCTTTTTTTTTTTAACCAAATTACAATGGCATTAAATGGCAGAACCAGGATTTGAAATCAGGTCCTTTGACTCCAGAACTAGCTTCTGTTGCACCAAGAAGTATTAATGGAAATAGCTTTGATTCTGACTTGTACTTACCTCCAAATTATTCAAATGCAACAAGAAATAAAATTAAGATTAGCACATTTTTTCCCAAAAACATTGAAGGAAATATTTCTACTTAAAAAAATTACATCTGTATTGTTGGGTATTTTTGTCACTACTTACTTCTGGAGGCATTTTAGGTCCCAGGTGTCATTCTGAATTTAAATGATGGTTAAATGAGGCAGCAGCCTACCCCCCTGTATTAATGAGCATAAAACCAGAACTGATGTTGACAGGATATCTCCTATTACTTTTAATCTCTTACTTAAGATTACAGAATTAAGAATTGTCTTTATTACATATTATCATTATTATATACTTTTTATATCGTCATTGTATATTATGTCATCATTCTCATATTTGTTGTTACATCTATAATGTTAAAAATCATAATATATAACTATATCATATCATTATCTATTATATATTCTTTTAAAAAATATCTTGGACCCAATTTAAATTCAACTTGTGAAGGACATTAACCAGCTATTTGGCTGAATAGAAAGATAAGGTTATTATAATAAATTATCTAATAAAAGGGGCTTCTTTGGGACAGAAAGGCTCTGGTCTATCTCAGAGTTTTAGGAAAACTAAGTAGGCTTGGGAAGCTTGTCATGGGAGAGAGGACTTAATAAGCAGTTATACATTTGTTGATGCAATTCTCTCTGCTCGCTAACAACACAGTATCTTATAATGTGGAAGAAAACTTTTCTGGAAAACTAACCCTAAAATTGAGTAAACCTTGGACTCTTCAGAATAAGCTAGTGTCATGTGGGCAGGCTCCATCTTGAAAGGGCAGTCATTCAGAGGATGTGGGTTCTTCACCATTTACTACTTATGTGACCTGACTGTGACCTGCCAGTTAACCTGTGTTAGGTTTAAGAATGAGGAGATTGGATTAGATGACTTTGAAGATGGCATTGTGCTCTGAATCCATGATCTGACTTACAAACAGCTCTATCTTTGAATGAATAACTCTACCTGGCCTTTGCTTCCTTACCTATACTTATCTCAGTCTTCCCCTCTAAATCGGTGGTCTCTAAACTTTTTTGATTGTGTGACTTATCATCAGTCATTTTTCTTTTCTTGGTGAATATGCCGAGTGTAGGGATGGAGGATTTCTCAATGGCACCAGCTGGTTGAAACTTATACTCAATAGGCACGAAAAACTATGGCTAGAATCGGTTTGAAAGTGATCTTATTGCTGTGCAAGCAGAAATACAGTAGAATGTATGTTGCTGATAGACAGGCATTTTTTCTTTTATTTTGTGCCTTCATATAAAACAAAATCATTGTTTACTTATTTTTAAGCATTTTGAAAAACATTTTGAGTTCCAAATTCTCTTCTTCCAGCTCCTCTCCCACCCACTGAGATGGCAAGCAACATGATACCCATTATACATGTGTAATCATATGAAACATATTTCCGAATTTGCCAGGTCACCAAAAAGAGAAAGAAAAATAAAGTGAGAAAATTATACTTCAGTTTGCACTTAGGGTTCCTCAGTTCTCCCTCTAGAAGTGAAGAGCAAATTTCACCTTGGGTCCTTCTTAACTGTCTTGGATCATTGTATTGATCACACTAGCTAAGTCTTTCATAGTCAATTATTATAGTATTGCTGTTATTGTGTACAATGGTTTCCAGGTTCTGCTGAGTTCATGTAAATCTTCCCAGGTTTTTCTGAAACCATCCAACTTACTATTTCTTACAGTACAATCGTACCCCCTCATAATCGCATACTACAACTTGTTCAGCCATTCCTCCATCGATGGGCATCATCTCAGGTCCCAATTATCTGCCACCACAAACAGAACTTCTCTAAATATTTTTGTGCAACTAGATCATTTTCCTTTTTCTTTGATCTCTTTGGGATACAGACCAGTAGAGTCAAAGGGTAGGCACAGTTTTACTGCCCTTTGGGTGGAGTTCAGAGTTGTTCTCCAGAATGTTTAGACCAGTTCACAAGGTTGCCACTAGTTCATTAGTATCTATTTTCCCACAATCCCCTCTAGTCTTTGTCCTGTCTTATAGGTATGAGTTGGTACTTCAGAGTTGATTTAATTTGCATTTCTATCAGTAGTGATTTAGAACATTTTTTTCATATGACTAGAGATAGCTTTGATTTCTTCTTCTGAAAACTTGCCTTTAATATTCCTTAAACCATTTATCAGTTGGAAAGTGACTTATTTTTTAAAATGTGACTCTAGTTATTTGAGAAATGAGACCTTTATCAGAGAGACTTGCTAAAATTTTTTGGTTTTACTTCATTATCTATGGTACCTTTTAGAAAAATGTAGTTTCCTGGGAGTTAATAACAAAAGACTTCTTCCTCAGAGCATAATCCCTTCAATTTTTCCTATGTAAGTCAAGTAGAATATTTCCTTTGTTATTTGGTATCTCCTTTGGGGAGCAGAGAAAGGAAAAGTGAGAACCTCCTAAATATTCCCCTTCAGTTATGAGTCAAATCCTTGTTATTTTTTTAAAACCCGTAGCTTCCATCTTAGAATCAATACTGTGTAAGTAGGAGATCAGTAAGGGCTAGGCAATTGGGGCTAAGTGACTTGCCCAGGGTCACAAAGCTAGGAAGTATCAAAGACCAGATTTGAACCCAGGCCCTCTGACTCAACCCACCGTGATACCTTGCTGCCCCCAATCCCTGCTGTTTTTAACCACAATTTCTTTCTTTTCAACAGCTAAGCAAGTGGAATATCTAATCAATGAAAAGCACATCTACTTACTGCCAAGCGGCCGGATCAACATGTGTGGCCTGACCACAAAGAATCTGGATTATGTGGCCACTTCCATCCATGAAGCTGTCACTAAAATCCAGTGAAGAAGCACCAATCCCACCAGCACCACCAAAGTTGCTGTCTATCGCGTGTGTGTATCCCCTGCTTGCCTAGACCCATTATCTATATAGTGTATTAGTGACAATCAAAGCACTGAAATGACTACAGTGGTGGGGATGCCGGTGTTTGGAATTGACATCATTTGAGTTTACCCAGGATTGGGGTCCTTTTGGAGTCCCATGAAAAATTGACATTTTGATTTAAAGGCCAAAAAAAAAAGGAACCCCCTCCCCATACCATGTTCATGATCATTCTGTTACTTAGGCATGTTGGCCCACCCTCCCCCAATCAGTGTGTTCGTAGTTCATTTGCTTCTGTGTGGGTGTTGTGAAGGATAGATGATGCCAAATCATTTAGTTGTGGAGCAAAACCCACCCCAAAGATCCAGTCAGCAGAAGAACTCTGTGATTGTAGCCATTGGCAATACCATTAAAACGAAACAAAACAAAACTTTTCTCTCTACAAAGGCTTTCTTCCTGTTTCTTTTCCTATGCTTTCTCCGCTTGCCCATCCTGTGCCTTAAGCTTCCATGCATGCTTTGGTGGTTTTCCAAGGCAAAAAGAGTTTCTCCCCTTTGACTCATTGCATGACACATCCTTAAACAATGTCAAGACCCACCGAGCTAAAGAATATGGTACATTAAACCCAAGTAGTCCTGTGAATTTCAGTTAATTTAAGTATGATTGTATTGTGTAAGTTAAGGCACTGAAACCAAAAGAAGAAATGCCATATATACCTCAGGGTGTCCCTGCGGGGCATAAGAGAAGGAAACTCCTTTTTATTGAACGTCAGTGTATTTCTCCCAGAGGCCAAGGCACCCTTTCTTTTTTTAAATAACACTTTCTGCCCTAGGAACAACTCTAAGATAGAAGGGCAAGGTTTAGGCAAACAGGGTTAAGTGACAGTTAGGACATGTCTGAGGCCAAATTTGAACCTAGGTTGTCCCAGCTCCAGATCTAGAACTCTATCCACTATGCCATCTAGCTGCCCTATGACATCACTTACCATTGACTCAAACCCAATTATGGCTACCTAGCAACAGGCTGATACCATAATTATATTGGACTCCATAAACCTCACAAGTCAAATCTTTCTTTTAATTCATAAACCTTCTAACTCTCTATGGAAGTGGAGAGGATGGGGTTCTTGGAGAATCAAACGCCCCCATTTTTTAGATGAGAGTACTAAGTCTCTGAGAAAACCAAGGCCATATACCTAGTAAATAGCAAGGCCAGTGTTCAGACTCAGAATTAGAATCCAGTAAGATCTTAGCAGGCAGGATCACTGGTCTGTATCTCTAAAAGAGTAAATTCAATAGATATAAAATCTTACTTTTTTTTTCCTTCAAAAAGATTTTCACAGCATGAAATGGAGGAGGTGTGTCTAGACAGCAATTTGGCTGAAAAAGATCTGGAGGCTTTAGTGTTCTTCAAGTTCTGTAATATTGAAAATTATGCCAAATGTAATATGCTAAATGTAATGTTGAAAAATTGGTTTGGAAATACAAAATTAGTTTAAAAAAAAAGATTGTTGTGGTTGCCGTTTATAAAACAACTAACCCTTAAGTCACGAGGATGATAGTAGCTTTTAACAATTTAAATTTAATATAAATATAGCCTAAGATAGAAATAAGGAGGGAAGGAAATAGAAAAATATTTCCCAGCCTACCACCCTAATCTTACCAGCCCATGAGTGTCTTCTGCTCAGGCCACCAACGCCGAATCACAGAAAGACCCCTGCCAAAGAGTTTCAGAGAATAACCTCATCTCCTCTAAGGTATCATTTTTTATAGTCCTCTTTCTCCACGTCACTTCCTTTCCCTGTGTGCTGGTCTATTACATCTCAGGAACCAATCAAGTCCTTCTGACCCAGACCCATAAGCCTTAGTTCCGGGTCTTGCTCCTAGGGCTCTTAACCTGTGACCTCTGTTTGAAGCGTTCCAGCCAACCTAATGGGCTGGCTCAGTTGAGCAGAAAGTTCACAACCCTAGGAGGAAGGGGTTCCCTTTATAGGTCATTATGAATTTAGAGTGACCTTTTTAGATAAGGTGACCAAAAAATTGAATGCAGCTTTCATTCACAAACATATTTTCCCAGGACTAGGGAAGTACAATAGTCTTTCTGTATTCCACCCTACATCTGGACTACTGTGGATGGTTTGGGGCATCACATTTTTGGTTGGACACATAAGCTGGAGGAAATCCAAGGGAAGGCAACCAAGATGGTGAAGAGTATCAAGAAAATGGTGTCTAAGGATTGGCAGAAAATTGGATACTCTGGGTTTTCATGACACTGCTCTCTCATGGTCCTACCTGTCAATCCCTTCTCAGTCTCCTGACTCATCTATAACATGCCCCCCAAGTGTGGGAGTTTCCCATCTTGGGCTCTCTTTCCTCTATATGTTCTCACTTGGTAACTCATCAGCTCCCATGGATTTAACTAATGTCTCTCTGAAGATGACTCAGATCTATATCTTTAGCCTCAGTTTCTACTGAACCTTGGTATTATTAGGATTAAAATTCTCTGGAGATTGATAATTAATTTAATTAATAATTATTAGTTATTTAATAGTCAAAGTGGGTTAGAGAGAGAAAAGGCACATCATCCCAAGACTGATTCCTCGCTAATCTGAATTTGCCACTCACCTAGTGTCCCATTCACTCCAGCTGCTTCCTAGGAAGGAGAACACAAACTTCCTTGAGCTCCAATTTATAACCTTGGTGGTGATGTTACCCCCTTCTGGGTCTCCCTGATTGGACAGACCTGACCCCAGTCTGGGTCAGAGGTCAGACTTCTAGATGCCAGGAGTGATGTGGGTCAAGAGGGAAAGATCTTCTGGGATGCCAGGGAGCCATGAAGCATCCTTCTTATACAGATAAGCCTCAGGCCCTTCTTCCAACCCAAAGCGTGGGGTGAGACCAACATGGATTCTCAAAACTCTCCTTCCAAAAAGGAAAGAGGAGAATAGATTTGTATTAATTTCACACAGTATTGTGTCATCATTTGCCTTCTGGACACTTCAAATTGGATGTCTTAGAGCCATGTTGGTGAACTTATGGCCCGTGTACCAGAGGGGACTGCGCCCTTCCCCCTTCCCACACATGCCTGTGGACATTTCTCTCATCACTCACCCCTCTGCCTCGCAGCTCAATGGGAGCGTTTCCTCCCTCTCCTGTCTGGCTCATTTGTAGCATGAGGGTTGTAGTTTGGGCACTCGGTCTCTAAAAGGTTTGTCCTAGAGATGTCTCAAATTCAACATGTGCAAAACAGAAGTTATCTCTCTCCCTTCCAAATTCTGTCTTCCTTCTAAACTTCCCAATTTTTGGCAAAAGCACCATCATCCAGTCGCCTAACTTTGTAACCTTGCCATCGCCTTAACTCTTCATTCTTTCCAGCACATTCAGCTTCCAAATCTTGCCATTTGTACCTTCTCAACATTCTTGGATGCAACTCTATCAATATTCACAACTATTACGTTAGTTCAGACTCTCATCCCCTCTCAACTAGATTATTACAACAGCCTTAATCATCTCACTGCCTCAATTTACCCAGTCTAATCCAGCCTAAACACTATTGCTAAAATAACCTTCCTTAATAAATACAGATCTAACCATATGACTCCTCCACGCACTCAACAACAGTGGCTTCCTATTGCATCTGGGATAAAATATAACCCCCCTCTGTTTAGTTTGAAAGCCTTCCCCAACCTGTCTTTTCAGCCTCATGAGACATTATCCCTTTTCTATACGCTGCAATTTAGCCAAATTGTCCTTCACTCCACCTTCTGTCTTTATACTTTATTATAGAGTCCTTTCCTTTTAGACACAGCTCAGGCAAAATCTGCATGGAGCCTTTCTTCATCCTTCCAACTGCTAGTGCTCCCCAAACTACTTGTATTTGAACTCTCTCGTACATATTTATTTTATCCACTATATTTATATTGATATAAATGCATATGTGTATGTCATGTGTGATATATGTATGTATTATGTATGCATGTATATTTCTCTCTATCATAATATAAGCTCCTTGGGAGTAGAGACTGTTTCTTATACTCATCCCCAGTGCCCAGCACGGTGCGTGGCACATTGTAGATGTTTAATAAAATGCTTGTTGATGGATTGCTTGAAAAACGACAGCAGAAATGTCCTACTTGATAGGGCTTGATAAGATACCCTGGAAGCTATTTCAAAACTAAAAATTTGCCCCATGGCAGAAGGATTAAGCTTCTTCTGTTTCCTGTAGAGGTTAGTGCTACTGAGTAATGGGTAGACATAGAGGCAGGCATAGGCTTGTGGGAAACTCTTTTCTATTCATTAGTTATTTCAAAGTGGGACAGTCTGCCTTTGAAGGTTTGAAGGCCGGATGGCCACTCTTTGAATAGATTTTAGAGATCATTCCTATTTGAATTTGGTTTGGAAAAAGCCTTTGAGATCCCTTGTAACTTAGAGACCCTGATTCTGTATATTCTATTTCTGATTTTTATATAAGATTTTATATTTTTCCAAGTAGCTAACTCCTGTTTTTGTCACTACGTAGCCAGCAGTTTCCTATATTCTTCCTGTTTCAAGGTCATGGCCATCTACTGGAAAAAGGTCAAACCACCTCAAAACATTGGGATCCCCTAATTTTTTTTTCTCTAGGACTTCTCAGTTGCTTGTTCCAGGTTCTTTCTGATTTACCAGTCATTTTCCATGAGATAACAGAAACCAAGTAGTGATCATTGAGCTCAATGAATTAGGTTCTCAGTCCCATTTTGACTAATGGGGTCACCTTGAACTTTGGGGGTAATTTCCCAACCTAGAGGTACCTCCTGGGGAACGCCTTTCCTTCTCGATCTTGAGTGGAGTTCGATAAATGAGAAGGCAAGGCTGGAAGTTAAGAAAATGGGTTCTAATAGTGCAAATATCTGGTAGACTATTGCCCGCTGGATGGCAATGACTGAGCCAAGAAAGAATGGTCACATTGTATAAGCTGTTACACAGTTCTGGGGTAACAGTATAAGGAAAAAGAAGAGTTTAAATCAGCCTTCGAGGTGGCAAAGTTCTGTTACGTTGTTTGAAATGTTGAGTAATAGGGACAGGATGTCAGGGGGTTTGGGAGACAATGTATTAACCTCAATGTGGGAACATCAGGTAACCTTGGGCTCAGGAGTTACAAAAGATCGTGTTTGTTACAGTGGAGTTATTTTCTTTTTTAAACTTTTTTTTAAACTTTTTTTCAATTACATGTAATATCTAAAATTTCGAGTTCCAAATTCTCTCCCTTCCCTTCCTTTCCCTTCCCTGAAATGATAATCAATTTGATCTAGTTTGTACATGTTCAACCACACAAAACATATTTCCATATTGGTCATGTTGTGGAAGAAGAGTCATAAAATTAAAAAAAAAAACCCACAAAGAAAATAGAGTGAAAAATAACATGCTTCAATCTGCATTCAGACTCCATCAGTCCTTTCCCTGGAGGCCGACAGTATTTTCATCATGAGTGCTTTGGCATTGTCTTAGATCATCGTATTGTCATTCACAGTTGATCATCTAACCGTAATGCTGTACAATGTTCTCCTGATTGTGCTCACTTCACTTTGTATCAGTTCATGTAGATCCTTCTCGCTTTTTCTGAAGTCATCCTGCTCATCATTTCTTAGAGCACAATCACATTCCATTATCATCCTATACCACAACTTGTTCAGCCATTCTCCAATTAATGGACTTTGTAGTAGGGCTATTTCTTCCATGGTTAATCTCATCAGTATATCCTGGTAGAGCAGAAGATGTCTAAGATAGTGGAGGTGGTCTTCCTTTGCTGGCCAGTGTGAGAGGCTCTCTGTATACAACCACACAGTTCCATTTCTTCTTGAGAGAAGATGTTTTCCTCAGAATCACAGGCTCATCTACTTCTACAAAGGATCATATCTTCCTCTTAAGTTTAGTTGCAAAATTCCTCAGGTTTCCTCATTACTGTGTATTTTGCTTTATTGTCTTATGAAGTAAGTGATGCCCCTGTTGCTGCTTCACTCTCCATGGGAAGATCTTCAACCCCTATGAGCTCCAGTGGTGGTTTTTATCTCTCCACTGTGTATCATCTCCCAACTTTTGACAGTGGTTTGGATTTCCTTCTGTTTCCTCGTCATCTTTTTTCTTCCTAGGCTGTTTTTTTGTATCCTGAGAAGTCCTGACACCTACTAATAAATCAAAGGTTAAGATGAATTTTTCAAATTATTTCACTTAATTGGTGATCATCCCTGGAAGGAAAAAGGAAGACAAACATAACCCTTACCTTACAGATCACTTGATTCCCTCTTGATGCATCCTTTATCAATCTTGCACTCAATTGGGGCTCCTGGGAATACTTTTTAGTTGAATTGGCTGGAACAACTTCCCCTATCCTCCTTCTTTTCTTCCTCTCCCCTTTTCCCTCCAATTCTTTTTCCTTCCCATCCCTTCCTCTCTCCCTTTCTCTCTTCCTCCCATTCCTTCCTCCTTCACATTCCTCAACCCTTTCCCTATTCTTGCCCTTTCCTCCTCTTCTATCACCCTCTGGCTCCCTAGTAGGTAACTAACCCAGTGGAGTATTAACAGGACAATTACCAGATGTCAAATTCACCCAACAATGGCAAACAAAACAAAGACCTCATCCAGTTTCAGCAGAAGATGTGACTCCATTTTAGGGTTCTCAGTTTTCTTCAATAGAACTAAGAAGGTTAGAAGAGTTGTGTATGCAAACTACTAACCGCTTAAGATCCAAAGACATTTAGAAATAATATATAGAGGGGCAGTTGGGTGGCTTGGTGTATTGAGAGCCAGGCCTGGAGATGGGAGGTCTTGGGTTCAAATTTGGCTTCAGATACTTCCTAGATGACTCTGGTTAAGTCACTAAAGCCCCATTGCCTAGCCTTTACCATTCTTTTGTCTTGGAACCAATACTCAGTATTGGTTTTAAGATGAAAGGCAAAGATTTAAAAAAATAATATATAGGAACTTGATTGAAGCTCAATTATTTTAGAATGGGCAGGTTACAGAATTGCTTAGGAAAGTACAACTCTGAGAAATTCAGGCAGAATCCGTTTGTGGGATTTGTGAACATCAAATGTGTTTTGTTGTTTCTTTTAGATATATACACAAGTCAAGAAATCGACATTCCCAGTCTTTTCCCATAGTTGTTGTCTCCTCTTAAGGACTCATAGATTATACAGAAGAATAATCAGCCACAATCCATTGAAGGCATTTCCATTTTATTTAAAAACTATTTACAATTTATTTGACCTTTCATAAATACTTTGTCTAAAATCTTTTCACAGAGTGCTTTTACCTGAAGAAAAATGTACTATTGGCTAGGAAGTTGGGAGTGAGGAATGAGTGTGTGTGTGGGGGTATTGATGATAGGCTCTCCCTCTGATCTCTTCAATAGGGTAGAAGCATAGCCAAGAGTGGGCCCTAAGGCCTGAGCAGTGAAGGGAAGGAAGGAGTGAGGAGCCAGGTGGATGGTGTGTGAAGGGAAAGAATTTGTGGCCTAGATCTAGATCCTTGTGGCCCATGCATGATAGGTAAGAAGAATGGGTAAATAGCTGCTCTGACTCAAACCTTCTGACAGACCAAAACAAGGACTTCTCCTGGCCAGTGGCACTGAAAGCACTGGGATAATGAAAAGACAACTACATAAATTCTTATGAGGCAAAAGGGTTTATTCCAGGTCATGCACCACTTGGCTGTTGGCCATGCTTGGAAGGGAAGGTCACTGCCACACTGGGTAGGGCCATAGCTCACACACTGAGACTCCTAATTCCATGTCACTTCACTTATAGTGAGGTTTTCATAAGGCCAACTCCACTGGGAAATTGGTTCTAGTTTGAGGAAAGAGAGAGGGAGGAGTCTGGCAGTGGACAGGCTTGTAATCTGGTATTTCTCAGAGTCTCTGACAGTCTCCAAGGTCCCGGAAGGGCTGGATTTATTCTTGGGCAAAGTGGGTGGTTGTTTGGTGTGATTTAAGGGATGTTTAGACAACCTCCCTTTTCCAGTCTCTTCCTCAAAGTGACTGAAATTCTTCCCTTCACTTTGCCCAATGGATTCTGAGTTCTAACCATCACCCATCATTTAGCTGACTAGCATCCTTTTTAAGATAGTTAAAAGCAATTTACGCTTTCATATGAACTAAGTAAATCTGACTGATGTCCTCTTTTCAATCAGCTGAGATCATCTCTGAGGGAAGAAAAGTTTTGAATGGATGGCTGGAGTGGGGAAAGGAGTAGGAAGAAGCAATTCTGGAAAATGGGACACTTGGGGAGAGCTAGTACTGGTGAAGCACTCAAGGAGGGGGTGAACTCTGGCCTCCTAGAGGGCACCAGGCCCCTAGGACAACAATTAGGTAGGAGATGGGCCAAAACAGAAGAAGGGGACCAAAGACAAAAGACCTCGTTATAGGCACAAGTATTTCTGACCTGGGATGCCAGGGCATATCAAGATATAATCATTGCAACCATATGGCTATTTCTGAAAACTGCCCCTTCCTCAGCATCCCTTGAGAAAGAGCAGAAAATGAGAAAGGCTGCTAAGCTGGCCAGCAAGTCTAGCAGTAAGGAAGAGGGGTGGGGAAAGGAGGGAGAGTGTGAGAAATGATTCTCCGACATTCTAGGGGATGCACACTGCAGTTCCTTGAGAAAGAAACACAGGCTGATTCATTCTCTTTGACTGACCTGGCACTCTTTGGTTAAAACTCATTTCCATAATTATTCACAGGGTTCTTGCTACTTTCCTTAATGGCTGAAATTGCATCTCTTGGCTTCCACCTGGGATTTGGCTGATCCATAGTAATTTGTCTTCCAGCATAGACCTATAAACTGATTGGTAACTTCTGGGTACTGCACAAGGTATAGAGAGGGTGTGACTCAGTCTTAACTCTCTATCCCTGGAGTTACTTAAGGAACCTTCTCTACCATTCCCCAAACTAGCTGCATACATGCATGCCTCTGCCACCAGACTCCTTCTTGAGCAGGAAATGGACCACTCACTGGAAGGGGTTCGAAGACTGTGGATATGTTTGTGTGTGTGCACATGTAGAGATAGATAAAATCATGTGTGTGGGTATGTATGTGTGTATATATACACACATACATACCCACACACATAATCAAATAATACTTTGAACCTTCATCTTCTATTCCCTCTTTTGGGCCAATTCTCTCACCCGCCTCTCTGTCCTCTGGCTTACCCAGAGCTGAGTCATGTGCAGATGTTCCAGTTGGGTCAACAATGGCTTTCTGTCCTAGAGAAAGGGCTGCTGAAGTGAAAACAGATGGCCTAACCCAGCACCGAGGGATCCCTAAGATCCACCAGGGAGCTGGAAGAGATGGGTCTTGAAGGGGATGCTGGTAAGCTGTGGTCACTTCTTTCCTGGATGGTGTCAGAACCATTTCCATAATGTTCCATTCAAGGCACTGGTTTCCTTTACAACATAAGCAAGGCTCTGAGCCAGAATGGAGGTGAGAGGAAATATCTGTTGAAATTGACAGCTAGGAAACATGGAAAGAAAACATGGTGCCTTATTGCCTTTCGCAGGTCTCTAGGGGTGGAGGAGATGATTGAAGGATGGTCTTCCACAAAGTAGGTGGAAATCCGTCCACCCACCTAATGTCCAAGCATTACTTCCTGTCATGTGATGAGAGGTGTTAAATTGGAATTCTCCTCAGGGGTCCTCTCCCCATCTGGTGATCTCTTTCTTTTCCCACCACCTGAAAAGACATTACATAATCCAGGATTCATTTTGTGAAGCATTTCAAAACCCTGTATTATTTTTAAAGGATCCACATTTGCTACAATACATTCTGCTTCCCATAGAAGATAAACAGAAAAGGTGCAAAAGTGTGGCAGGTCCCAGCATTTGTCAAAGTCATTGAACTAGAATGAAATAATCCTAAATTGGGTAGGAAGTTAAATCCTCGTTCACTGAGATAAGGAAGTAACCATTTCATTTGCCATTATAAGCAGTTTGGGAAGGGTATAGGAAGGTGCTTCTATCTGAAGAGGAGGATAAAAAGGTTTCAGAAATGGCAGCTACTGATGACTGAAATGAAATTTCACGGGAAAACTTAAAGTCCATGAAGCACCTTCTAATACCAACTTTCCTCCCAATTAGACTTTGAGCTCCTCATGGGCAGAGATTTTTCGCCTTTCTTTGACTTCCTCATTTTTAGCATAGTGCTTGGTAGAACATGGGAAGCTCCAGACTAGTTCCCTGTTCTCAGCCATCACAGTTTGTTTTGCCCTTGTAGGGCAACTGCTCTCCCACACTGGTTAGTCTAACACTGCTGGTGGGAGCAGCTGAGACTCATGCCTAATTGCTAGGAGTCTGCCCAGTCAGCAATGCAGACAGGAACAGTGACCAGACAAGCGATTTCATTGGTGACGAGAACTCCCATTTTCCTGGGAGTCCATGAGACCTTTTCAGGGAGTCCTGCGCATTCTCTGCAACTTATAGTGAGGGAGTTGTTTGAGTTGCCCAAGTTGGTTAGAGAGTACTTGGTACTTATTGAATGGGATACAGTACTTCACCAAGCCATGAATAGAGCAGTAATGGCTCCCAGTTCTAGCCCCTTCAATTGAATTTTATCCAGTGACTGCATCTTGGAGATGGATCTATTCTGCACCCCTAGAAAGAAACTTTCTAACTGGGTGGGGATCTACTCACTTAAAGTTCTCAGCAACTTCTTGCCCAATGTTTCCTCAAAGTCACTGCTGGAGGGGCTAGTCATACTCCCCAGGTTGGGGTCCTCAGAGTCCAAGATGAGGTTACAGCATTCACTGTCTGTTTCTAAGAGCCAGAGAAGTAGAAGGAAAATGGGAAATAACTTTAGGATCATAGATTTAGTGCCGGAGGGCATCGTCTTCAAGGACACTGTGCAAGCACCCCTTCCCGTACTTTCCAGATGAGGAAACAGGCACAGAGAGATGGAGTGCCTAAGGTCATGCAGTGTCAACAGCAAGGTTAAGATTCAACCTCAGGTTCTTTGTAAGTGGAGTATACTTTCCACTGTACTATGCTGAACCCTTATCCCCCCAATATACTCCACTTAGAAAATCAGTTACTTGGCTCTCTTCTGGTTATAGCAATTGCAGGTTTACTCCTAGAAGAATGTATCTCAGGATTAACCTTAAAATATAAAGGGGGGGGGGCAGCTGGGTAGCTCAGAGAATTGAGAGCCAGGCCTAGAGACGAGAGGTCCTGGGTTCAAATCTGACCTCAGACACTTCCCAGCTGTGTGACCCTGGGCAAGTCACGTAACCCCCATTGCCTAGCCCTTACCACTCTTCTGCCTTGGAACCGATACACAGTATTGATTCCAAGATGGAAGGTAAGGGTTTAAAAAAATTTTATATTTTTAATACATATATATAAAGGACTCCATGTTTTGGACTGGGATCATTTTCAAAATGTAGAAGGATTGAAATCAGGCTCATTTTGAGGAAGGTGAATCCTAGGGTCTAAGGCAGTGGGGTTAGGGATCCCCATGACAACAAAACAGATGTTGGGGGCACCTGCCCCCACAGAGATTGGCACAACACTTCACATGAAATATGTAAAGCTAAATGACCAGAGTCATCACAGTCAGCAGTGAATAAAAAAGGTTGTCCAGTTGTAAATCTAGATAGTTGACCTGTGGGTGGGGTTGGATTATTCTGATGGGGAAATCTTGGTGGTTCTTTCTCTGGGAGAATTTAAAATCAATGTAAGCAAGGTCTTGTTTCAACTTTCTACCTCCCCAGGGCAAAGCAATTGTCAGTACTTGGTGGGAGCCTCAGTTTACTGAAAGGTTAGCTCAGTGATTATGGTGCATGGAACCCCAAACCCCCTCCACTTTCCCTTCCTTAAAATCGGGAGACTTTTTGTTTTGTTAAGAGGGAACCTCAGATTGGAGGATGGACCGATGAACTAGACCCAGAGTCCAAGTGGGGAATTTCTACATGAGGGCCATTTTCCTGGGGGTCCCTGAGACCTTTTCAGGGAGTCCATTTTCATAATTGTACTACGGTATACTACAGTATTTTCATTTCTAACATGGTAAATATTGATAGGTATAACCCACATAAAGGAAGGCTCTTTGTGGGGAGGGCCCTAATAATTTTTAAGAATATAAAGGGACCCTGAAACTAAAAGGCTTGAGAACTACTGCCTGATGCTAGATAGATCACCTCATCTAGAGGGAATAAGTTAGGGTTGGGGTTGGAGAATTCTAGTTGGGGATCAAAACTAAGGAGCCTCTCACTTTTTTATTTTAGGATCTCACAGATTTATTTTAGGAAATATACCTCCTGATGTTATTTAATAAATATATTTTAAATATATAAATATATAAAATAAAAAATAATAAAAATTAATAAACTAATTAAAAATATTCTACTTCCTGATGTATTATTCTGAATATATGTATAGGCACATATAGACATGTTCCTATGCATCTGTAGATTTCTGTAGCAATATAATACATCTATGCACATAAACACACATATTATAAGCAAGCTGCGATTGTGTGGTCTGGATCTAAAGAGGGAGTTGAATGAATGACGAGAAGGGACGGCTGCTAGGCCAGATTTGGCAGCAGGGTTGACATCACTGATCCCAAAGTAGCTCGGACCTAGGCAGATCTGGGAGTCCCAGAGTCTCAGGTTACAGTTCTGTGATTACAGAGATTTAGAAAATAGAGGTGAAAGCCTGAAGGCTAGAAGACCCCCATATCTATTCCAGTGAGAGGAGCTGGTGCCGGGGAAGTGAATTCTGGATCAGCATCCCAGGGGAATCCTTTCTGGAGTTCCACAAAGCAGCCTTTGCTACAGCACCATTCTTAAAGGCCAGGTGCTAGGCAGGTCAGGAGAAAGGCTGTCTAACATTCATAGAGAATGAAGGGAATAGAAATGTTGCCCTGGGCATAAAAATTAAGCCAAATCCCAACATTCCCTTTTCTCAGCCTCATTGGCTACTCTGCTACTAAAGAGTGATTGTTCTCATACTCCTTTTGTAGTAGAAAGACCAATTACCACTCTGCCCCTGTAGCCAGACAACACAGACTGAGTAGAATGTTGGACTTGTGAGTCAGGAAGACCTGAATTCAAGACCTGTCCCTGACACTGACTAGCTGTATGATCTTGGGCAAGTCACATAACTTTTCTCTCTCAGTTTCTCCATCTTTGAAATGGGAATAAAAACAGCATCTACTTCTCAGGTTTGTTGGAAGGATCAAACGAGGCAGCATATTATAAAATGAACAGCAAACTTAAAACGCTTTATAATGGTTTTGTACAAACAAAACTAATATAAACAAGATTAGAAGGGAATGAACAAACTGGGGAAAATAATTGACAGCAAATTTCTCGGAGAAAGGTCTTATTTCTCAAATCTATATAGAAACTCAAGTTAAATTTATAAGAATGTGTCATTCCTCAAATGATAAATTGTCAAAGGATATTAATAGTTTTCAGATGAAGAAATCAAAGCTATCAATAATCATATGAAAAAATATTCCAAATCACTCTTGATTAGAGAAATGGTCATTAAAACAACTCTGGGTACCACCTCACGCCCATCAAATTGGCCAATATGACAATGAAGGAAAATCATAAATATTAGAGGGGATGTGGCATAATTGGTACACTAATATTTTTGTAGGAATATAGTTATGGATAAGACTGGTTTTCTAGGGTTAGTTAAAATAAGGGAATTTTGAGATAAGCCCTGAGAAAGGATTCTGGGTAAGAAAGGAATTGTGGGAGTCTAAAACTGAAAATAACTGAACTTCACTTCACTTCTTGGATTTCATCTGAGCTGGCAGTAGGTCTTGTCTCTTTGCCTACATTTCCATCAAGCTGAAGGAGAAGTTTTGCTCTAAGAGATTCTCCCTGGATAGCCAAGATTTCGTGGAGAAATCTGTGACATCTAGGTAGAGGATTTATTTGGAGGAAACCAATTTCCCCTGAGTCCAAAGATCATCTGTCAGTGGTCCAGCACAGAATCCTTTCCCAGGGCTTATCTCAAAATTCCCTTCCTTTAACTAACCCTAGAAAACTAGTCATCCCCTATAATCCTACACTTTGTTGGTGGAGTTGCAAACTAATCCAACCATTCTGGAGAGCAATTTGGAACTATGCCCAAAGGGCTATAAAATGGTATATATGCTTTGATCCAGCAATATCATGACTAGGTCCATGTCCCAAGGAGATAATAAAAGGGGTAGGCGGTAAAGGACCTATTTGTACAAAATGTTTATAGTAGCACTTTTTGTAGTGGCAAAGAATTGGAAATTGAAGGGATGTCCATAAATTGGAGAATGACTGAACAAATTGTGGTACATGATGGTGATGGAATACTATTGTGCTATAAGAAATGGTAAATTGATGCAGAGTAAAATAAGCAGAACCAGGAAAATCTTGTACATGGTAACACCAATATTGTACAATGTTCAGCTGTGAAAGACTTAGCTACTCTTAGCAATACAATGATCCAGGACAATTCTGAAGGACTTATGATGAAGAATTAGATCTTTTCCAAAGAAAGAACTATTTGAATTGGAATGCAGATCAAAGCATGCTAGTTTTCATTTTAGTTTGTGTCTTTATTTTGAGGTTTTGGTTTTATATGAGTATTTTCTAGGTGGTTCAGTGGATTGAGAGCTAAGCCTAGTGATGGGAGGTCCTAGATTCAAATCTGACCTCAGGCACTTCCAACTGTGTGACCCTGAACAAGTCACTTAACCCCATTACCTAGTCCTTACCACCCTTTTTGCCTTGGAACCAATATACAGTATTGATTCTAAGATGGAAGGTAAAGATTTTACAACAAACAAACAAAGCCTCCCCACTATGTAAAATATTAGTTATTATTATTATAGCCTGAGGAGGTCATTTTGTCAGAGCCTTGGTTTTCTGCCTTGTAAAATTGGGGAGAATATAGTACATTAGACCATCTCTAAGTGCCCTTCCAGCTCTGAAATCCCATGCGCCTCAGTCCCATCTGACCTGGTCTAATTGGAAGTGCACTGGCTGGAAGCATAAACTGAGGGTTTCTGTTCTCCTCGGCATTCAGCTCCTCTTGTACGAAGGGGATCTCTTCCATCTTCAGGCACACTGCTTCACTAGGGCTCCTCAACCCATTGGATCGGTTGCCTATAGAAGACACCAAACCACTGCATTGGTTTGGAGAACTCCAGTGATGAGCTGAGAGCTGGCAGCCAGAGGGACTACCATGACTCCCAATTACTTGGCAGATCCCTGTGAATGCTGCCCTCTTGACCTGCCCCGTTGACTTACATTGAAGGCTGTTCCTATCATTGAGGAGGGTGATGGCAGGGTCATCCTTAGGGGTCTGCGGGGTTCCACGAGACGTTGGTGCCTTGGTGGAATCTCCATCAGCAAAGGCCTCCATGTCTGGAGACTGAGGGGAGCTATCCATGTGGCAAGCTGTGAGTGCATTCTGATACTGTTGTCGAGTGATCTAAGAGAAAGCAGAGAGAGGGCCAGACAGGTCAGCATGGACTGATCAGCCCTCCCACCTTTGGAGCCCATCCTGGGCAGAAGCAACCAACTCATCCTAGTCCAAGAGGCAGTGCCATTTTGAATATCAACCCCCTGGCCCTCTAGCCCTACCCATTGAGAGGAGGAACAGCAGAACAGCAGGGACAGCCTGCTCAGAAAGGTCTCCCCAAATGGTGACAAATGCTAGTAGTAAAATAGAAAACATCCTAAAATACAGCCATATTTTCCAAGAATAGTAATTTGATGCCACTATCAGTCTTTAATACTCTAATGCTAACTAATTTGACAAGCCCCTCTAGGAGGACAGAGTCTTTAGGGAATAAGTCAAAGGAAAAGGAGAAGAAAAAGGCTCCTGAGAGGTGACTTCAAGAATCTGAAGGGCTTTCACCTGAGGGAGGGATTAGACTTGTTCTGTTTGGCCTCAGAGGACCAAACCAGGAGAAACAGGTGGCAGTTGTCAATAGATAAATTTAGATTTTATAAAGGAAAACTTCCTAACAATTAGGCAGATCAGAGAGTGGAATGTCTTGCTTTGGGACGTAACAGGATTCCCACCCACTAGCAATTTTTAAGCAAAGGCCAGCTGGCCACTTTTCAATATATGTTCAATCAATAAATGCTCACGGATTGATGCCATGTTCCATAATGATTCAGGTCCTTTACAACTCTGAGTTCTTGTGACAAGTAAATTAAAATAGAAGAAAAGGGCTAATGTCGCAGGAGATGTCCTAAGGGTAAGCCTATCTTCCCCATCAGTGCCACCTTTTGGGAAAGACTGTAGTGAGGTGTTGAGATTGGGGGGGGGGAGGTGTGCTTTGGAAGTCACGGGGGAATATGAGAACAACTAACATTTATATCATGCTTTGAGGTTTACAGAGAACTTTAAAATATGATCTCCTTTTATCCTTCTAACAACTTAAAAAACTAGGTGCCATTATTATTCCCTTTACCTATGAAGGCATGGAGGCAGACACAGGTAAAGTGATTTACCTTAGGGTCACATAGCTAGTAAGTCTCTGAGGCCAAATTTGAACTCAGGCTCTATCCACCAAGCCACCTTTGTTCCCTTAAGTGAATGAATGATAGACTGTAATAACATGGACTATGAAGGACCTTTGGCTGCTAGAAGGCAGGCTGGCTGAAAGCAGGATGGAAAGACTCAAAAACAAATTTTGCCTATTTCTCAACTTGAATTTCATGGATATTTGCTTGATATTGTCAGGGCTCTGATCCTTCAAACTCTCTCTTGGAACTCCTCCATTAGCTGCGTTCTGTTTCAGATCTAAACCTTACATACAGTTGTTCAGATCTGAGATAGAAAGAAAGCGCCTAATGATTCCCATAAGAATAGGAAGCCACCTGAGTTTGGAAAAACCAGAAAACCCTTCCTCTGACTCTTTGGGACTCTGGGTTCAGTTTCTTCCCTTTGCTTACTTGAGAAAAGACTTCAGCATAAAATTAACTTCAAATAATTTCCAGGTCACATCCAGCCCTCCCCAACTGAGTTTTGGGGTCCATCTGGCCAAGTGGTTCTTAAACTAAAATCCATAGTGGATTTCAAGAGGTCAGTGAACTTGGATGGAGGAAAAAACATATCTTAATTTTCACTAAGCTCTAACAGAAATACAGCATTTCCTTTAAGAATGATTTCAGAAAACAAACAATAAATATGATTCTGAGGAGTCTTTGGGCTCCATCAGATTGCCAAAGGAGTCCATGATACACCAACAGTTAAGAATCCCTCATAGAGATTGACCACCTCATATTACAGATGAGGAAACAGAGAGGAACTGATCTTTTCAAAGTCCTATAAAGTTAATTGAATAGTTTGGATTTGGGATCCAGGTCTCAAAGACCTACCCGATCTGCTATCCTCTCCATTACCCCCCAGTTGCCTCAAATGATTACTTTAAACTTTGAAGTTCTTCTAGAGGCCTATAAATTGAACTATTGAGGAATTTGGTATTAAGAGGAAATGTACCTACAAGAGAATTCAGCTGGAATCTTTTTTCTTTTAAGTAAGAAAGTCCAATTGGACTGGCAGTTTTTATACTATGGCTAGGAATTATATTAAGAAAGGCTCCAAAGAATCTCAGTCTTCCTGAGGAAAGAAGTCGTATTTTGGTGCTATGTGTTTTTTTTCTTAAACCCATACCTTTTCGTCTTAGAATCAATATTGTGTATTGGTTTCAAGGCAGAAAAGTGATGAGGGATAGACGACTGGAGATAAGTGACTTGCCCAGGGTCACACAGCTAGGAAGTACCCAAGGTCACATTTGAACCCAGGACCTCCTATCACTAGGCCTAGCTCTCTATCCACTGGAGTCACCTAGCTGTCCCCTTTCTATGCCATCTACAAGTATTACCATAAATTAGAATCTGTTTTTAGGTTGGGTTACATACTCTGAAGGTCACTAAGCAAAGGATGATGGGTAGATAGGAGTGACTTGTGTCTGCTAGGGATAGTGTCTTGGCTTCTCCAGAGTATATAGTTCAACATATTTGATGCTGAATTTTCAGGGGTATCTCTGCATTGGATGCAATTTTGCTCACAACAGATTTTTTTGATGCATAAACATGATGGAGGTGGGCTCTGGAATGAACTTGAAGGCAACAGTTGTGTTTGGATACTGATGACCCTGTGAAAGTATTTCTTTCCTCCATCCTCTCTAGCCCCTGAAAGCCATGGGATTTTTTACTGGACTAAAAGGTTATGATTCAGCAGTGAAGCATAGGGACTAATACCACCTCAGACTGAGTCTAGAGAGGCATAGTTTCCAGAAACAGGGAGGTGACAGTCCCATTTTACTCTGCCCTGGTCATACCACATTTTTTAGCTCAATGTTGAATCAAAAGCCCTGCTATTAAATCAGAAGACTTCCTATTCTGCTGAGAGGGAACTTGGGTTTGGCAAAATAAAGCAATGAATCAGGGCATTGGGTGCCATGGTTTGGAGAGAACATATTAGATGGTGATCATTCAAAGGAAGGCAGCCAAAGTGGTGAAAAGATTAAAGTTCATGCAATAAGAATCTCTGTGGAAGGCACCAGGGACGTTTAGCCTGGAAAAGAGAAGATTCCTGTGGGACAATAAGGATCACTTGGAAGAGGGATTAGATTTGGTGAGGGTGGAATTAGTAGCAATGACCCAAAATGAGGTCTGGGCAACTTTGGGTTGATATAAAGAAAATCCAGAAAGAGCTATCCAATTGTGGAATGGGCTGCCTTGGGGAACTTGTGAGTTTTCTCAGTTGGGACCTTTCAAGCAAAGGCTGGCTGACTATTTGTCAGGGAAATAATCCCTTTTCAGGAATAAGTTGGAATAGACGGCCACAGAGGTCCCTTCTAACCCTGAGATTCTGTGATTCTGATCCTTCATTTAAGTCGCCACTTAACCCTCTTTGTGGTGTCTGTCACCCTCACCACACTCCCTACACCAGCCTTGTTTTGAGAAATCATTTGGGACTCTCTCTAGATCACAGAAAAAAACCAACAAGACACAAAGAAATGTCAGGACTGGAAGGGACCTGTAGAGTCTGAACTTACGTCAGACCTAGTCCAACCCTTCTAATTTTTACAGATAAGGAAACCGAGGTTTCCAGAGGGGAAGGACTTGATCAAATGGCTAGTTGGTGTTCCAGTTGTGAATAAAAAAATCAACCTGACCTCCTTCCAGTTATCCCATAGCTCCAAAGCTATGACAAATATTAAATGGTGCTTGAAAAAAAAAACTTTCCTTTCTTACAACCACCCTATGAAGAATGAAAGGCAAAACAGGACTCATTTCCCTATAATTATAACAACATCTGTGACTGTGCAAGTAGTAGTCTCTTTGTATTGCAAATGAAAACATAGAACTCAACTCATGTCAGATCTATGAATCAAACCTACGTCTTTCCTAACTCCAAAAGTAGCATTCTTTTTCTATCATGTCTCCTGTTTACAGATTTTTTTCAACCTGAAATTTTCCTTACAATTTAATTTTGACTCATAGTTTCTTTCTTCTCTTTGCAATTTTTGGGGGTGCAATTTTCCAGATCCAGATGGAAACAAAATGGAACAATGCTTGGCACATAGTTGGTGCTTAATAAATGTTTATTGAATGAAGTAATGCTTAAACCACAGTGCAAATAGTAAGTCATTTAAAGACAGACATGGAATAAGAGTGATGTTCAAGGTTTTCATCTGGGTAGACAGCAGTTATTAGCACCAGCTTAACAATATCATCAAACAGGGCAGCTAGATGGCTCAGTGGATTGAAAGACATGCCTGGATATGGGAAGTCCTGGGTTCAAATATGGCCTCAGATACATCCTAGCTGAGTGGCCTTGGGCAAGTCACTTAACCCCAATTGCCTAGCCCTTCCTGCTTTTCTGCCTTGGAACTAGTATTTAGTATCAGTTCTAAGGTAGTAAGTAAAGGTTTGGGTTTTTTAGACCATGTAGTTAAACACTGAAGTGGCACATCTTATAATTTGGCACCGATTAGCTGTGTGACCATGGGCAAGCAACCTTTCTGAATCTTAAGGCTTCATGATTCTAATTGATTTCTCTAGGCAAAATTGAGTGCACACTCTTGAAAAGTGGCAAACATTTGCTTTGTACTTGAGCTGCAAAACTGTAGGCTGCCAGTTCCATGTGCAAGTAATTTCCTGGGTCAGAAAATGGCAGAGGTTCAGCTGGTTCAGGAGTCTAAGCGCGGTCTTTCCTAAGAGCCAAATAAAGGATTTTCTGATTCATCGAAATCTGAGTGGCTTCTCAGTGTCCTGTGAGTCATTAGCTGCTTTCTTGCTGTTTCCATCTCTGGTCATTACGAGTGAGAGCTCCTGACAAGCCGGAGCCCTAGACTTAGCCCTGAGAGAACGCCGGCCTTGGGATTCTCCAATTGTACGTGTCCTGGTTAGGGAAAAGCTGAGTCATATTCCTGTTCAGCCCCAGTTGGAACAACTGTTTCTAACTATAAAGTTCAGATAGCTTGAATGTGCACGACTTTGCCAGTAAGCAAAGCTTCAGGGAAGCCCTGGGAAATCCTGTCCCTCCACCCGCTGCTCCCTGCGTGGATAGAAATACCCTGGACTCCAAATCCTCCTGAAACCCCGCCGCCACACACCATGCCTTTCCCCAACTTCTTCACTTGGATGCACAGTGCAACTGCAGTTAGGAAATTGTGATGGATTACCTGTCAGGAGCCAGTTCAAATCTGGCCTCAGACACTTACTAGCTCTGTGACTCTGGGAGAGTCATTTCACCCTGTCTGCCTTCGTTTTCTCATCTGCAAAGTGAGCGAGAGAAGGAAATGGCAAACCACTCTAATATCCTAGCCAAGAAAGCTCCCGATGGGGGGTCACAAAGGGTAGCACAATGGAAACAACTCAACCACAACATCAACAAACTTTTGAGAAAGGAATGCATGAGGTGGTCATGCCCTCCATGGCTTTTAATCAAGGCTACAGGAAGCCTGATTAATAATTGGGAAGCATGTTTTATGAGGTGATGGGGGGCAGTATGGTATATGAAAAGAGCCCTGAATTGGTAACTGGAGACCTGCATTCAAATTCCCCATTGAATTCTGGGTGAATTCAATAAAATTACTTCATCACTTTGGGCCTCGATTTTCTCATCTGCCAAACGAGAGGAGTGGGGCAGACTTGTTGGCCTCAAAGGTCTCTAGTAGCTTTAAATCTATGATCCTCTGAATTCTTCCTAGGGAAATGAATGCAGTGAATCTTCTTGGACCTCAAAGACTTCATCTGTTGGGGTCCTTCCATCTCCCCAGTTCTATTATGGTAGTTAAACCTAGATGAAATGTTTTTGCATCTGCAACAAATTCTTAGGATACTCAATTTCAACCTGGGGAAAAAAACCTCAGAGACCATCTCATCCAATTGCCTCATTTAACAGATGAGGAAACTGAGGACCAGGCAGTTTAGTGACTTGACTAAGGTCACACGGGTAGCAATAAGTGGCAGTGGCAGGATTTGAACCAAGGTGCTTTGACATCTGCTGAAATAACTCAGGGTAAAAGTATATTTCAAAAACAGGTCTATATTTTTCAACTCTGGTGAAATTTCTTACAGCAGAGATAAAAGAGACTTCAAGAATCATCTGTATCAACCCCCTTATTTTACAGAGAGCGCAACCAGAGAAACCAAGCGACTTGCCTGAAGTTAAATAGTTATATAGACAGACAACAATAGTTGGACTAATAATGAGTGTTTTTTATAGCACTTTAAGAATTTCAAAGTGTTTTATACATATGCATTATCTCAGGTGAGGCCAGCATTCTTTCCTCTCTAACTGTACTGTCTTCCTTGGACATTACCAATTTATATTCACCCCTCCCCCCCATTTTCTCTTGTCCTTGTTCTTTTCTGTTTATTCTTATTGGAACAAATGCTATTTTTATGTGGGTTAATTTAGATAAGCCCAGAAGGACTTCTTTACCCAAAAATAGCCGCCATACTAATTATGCTTCTACTGGAAAAGGCCAATACTCTTCCACTGATTTTGCAGCTTTGTGAAAGATACAGATGGAGCAGCATGGGAGAAATGGGATGCCAACCTAGCCAGTCAGATCAGACAAATCAATTCTCTGAAACATAACACACACAGCAAATCACTTAACTTCTCAGAGTTTTAGGCAACGCTCTAAGACTATACTTTGCAGAGAAGGTACTTGCATTGGTGGAAAGGCTTTCCTCACCTGGGAGTTCTTTATATGGAATGGAATCATAGATCCTGCCTCTATCTTTCTTAATGACATCTTAATGACATCACAAGGCCTAAAACAATTAGTTTGTCTTTTGGGTTAAGATACTGAAAGTTACTTTCAAAATGGTACCAACTGGGACACAGGATTAGTAAGTTTCATGTCAGAAAGGCAAAGTCTGGAGATCTTTGGAGCCTGGAGTGCTATTAAAATGGTGGACTCAAGTGGTGAGCCAAAGCACTTGGCCAAAAGAGGCAATGTGTGCTTCTAGGAGAAGATAAAAGGATGAAAACAAGGCTCCCCTACTTTAATTCAGTTCAACAAATATCATTGAATGTCTACTAAGTTCAATCTTCAAATTTTACCAAATTCACCACAAGTGTGATAGCCTTTCAAGGAAAGCTGGCATTCATATTTCGGGGACCTTGATAGACTTGGAAATGCAGTTCCCCCCTCCATCAGGTTAGCACTATAGGAGGGGGAATACCAGAATGTTAATAGCTGGTTGTCCTCAAGTCCTTTTTTTATTGGACTGTTTCAGGTACATCATCTTTACTATTCCTTTCCCAGTATAATTATCCAAGGCTTGGCTCTCCATGCTACCAACATACCTGGCCACATTAGGCTGCCCTCCATAATCCCACTTAGGTGGCCTTTCTCAATCTCTTTAGGGGAGGTGACTCAAACGGGCCTCAGTGCTCCAACTACTGCTTTATAGTGTTGGGGTCACCTTCACCTGGTTGGCACCTCTGGATATCTATAAGACAGAAAAAAAGTCTGGCACACCGGCATTGAACCAATGCTCATAATCAAAACCTGCTTCCATAATGGAACCAACTGATTTTTCCACAAGTGTAGCATTTCCTGGTACGTCCCTGAGGTACAGTTTAAAGCACATTTTCTGCCCTCTACGTTACCAAACACAGATTGGTTCAATTTTACTGTTTTCATTGTAAAAAATGACAAACATCATTTGGACATCATGGAAAAACAGCTAGTTCTGAGCCCTGTTGTTTATAGTGCTCGAGCATTTTTTTCTCTTTCTATTTTATAATGGTCAAAACAAAGTTTAGTAGTTAAATCTTAACTCCTCTTTCTGTGAAGGCTAGATGGCACAGCATGAATAGGGTAGAGTTTAAAGGGAGGAGTGGTGTCCTTCTTTCGTAATAACCTGGATGTAGAAGCCAAGAGCTGTGGGTATGTTGGTGGAGGTGGGAGGTGATTGATGGAGAAAATGAGAAGAGAAGAAAGAAGAATAAGGGGAAGAGAAGAAAGGATAGGAGAGCCAGAGAAGGGGAGGGGAGGAGAAAAAGATTTGATCTTTGTGCCTTAGTTTGCTGACCCTTGAAAACTATAGAGCTATCTCTTTAAATTAGATAAATAGCTGTATCTTTGGTAAATTACTCATTAATCTTCAACTCCAATTAATCACAGCTTAATTCAATGCTATTCTCTGCCCCAGACAATGATTTAGTGTCTTTCTGAATTCATGTAGAGTGCTCGCTTTGGCAGAATGTATACTAAAATAGAACTCATGTAGAATCTTATCTTGAAGCTCAGTCCTTTGGGGGGACTATTGGGATTTTAGCTCAATTGAGTATAAAGAATTCTTGCAACTAGTTTCTCTCAGCAATTCACTATGAACTCTCTAGCTTATGGAACCACTCTGGTCACCACTCTTTCACCATCTTCTGCTGTCATTCCTCACTAGCTCCCTCAGAGCCCTCATTCCTCTTTCTAGGGGCAAAAGAAAGAGAAATAAAGGAGTCATCAAGAAATGGAAACAATGTTTTATTTCATTCCTAAATACAAATAAGAACCACAGTTCCCAGCACACAGTAAGTGCTTAATAAGTGTTTGCTGACATGAACAAAACATCCTTTCATTCCAACAGTTGCTTCCTGTTTGGCAGATAGAACTTTAATCTACCAAAAAGTAATATTTTTAGCAATAGCATAAGGTCAAAGGCTGCCTTATTTTGATAAATGTTATTATAAATCTTATAATAAATCCAAGCATTTAAAATAAAGCACTTAAGTTTTTTGAATGAAGATTTAACTGGTCTCTGCTTTCCTCAAGTTCCTCCACAAGTGATAGTTTGTTTTAGAAACCTCAGTGGAAAAAGACATTTTAGCTCTTCAGCTATGCATTTACAGGGGAAGGACGGCCCTCAGATCCAAAAAGGGATGACCTTCATTGTTGGCCTATGACTCAGCAAACATGGATTCTACCAGAAACTCTTCCAATACTTCACTTGTCTCCAGCAAATTTAATAAAGGTGGGCTGAGGTACATACTTCAGACAAAATCAATTTATTAACAGTGACACATAACTGTTAACAAAGTGAGTCAGACTGGCCATGCCTCAGTAAAGCTAATGACCCCAGTGAGAAGGAGGAGACCCTCTTTATCAACACACAAGAAAAAAGAAGTCTTGGTAGTTGCAGAACATTACAATTGGCTATATTCGAAGAAAAGTGGACTGGAATTCAGGTGAGGCTAATCACACCCCCTCTTTGACAATTATGGAAATATGGGACTCATCTACATTTTATAATCTTTGCTTGATTATCAAAACTATCAGACTTGCTGTCTCCTTGGAAGAAATAATATCTCCCCTAATTTCGCAAGGTCTGGCAAGGGACATATCTTTTGGAGGGGTAGTACCAAATTAACTTGTGGGGCAAGGATAACAATCAGATGTCCTGGAAGTATCTGAGCAGCTACTATTATGAGATAACTTTTCTTTTAATTATATCTTGAGGCTTGCTCTGGAAAATCTAAATTCCTGCGCTCAACTCAAGGATATAGCAAAGTGGCTTTAGGCAAATGCAGACTCAATTTTAAAATTAATACAGCATAAAATTAATTACATGATAGAATCAATATATAGTAGCAATTTGAAGTTATATTAATTATGATCTTTTCACATTCTAGGAACAATCCCTGGGCTTTTTGTACCTCCAGTTCATTATCTGCAAAATAAAGCTTATGCCAACACTACCTTCCTTCACACTCTTCCTTGCATGCTACAGGTGCTGCCCTGAGGTAATGTCTGTAGACCTCTGAGAAATTCATTTTGAAAGATGTCCAGTTAAGAATATTTTTAATTATCTGGTTAGCATTTTTTCTAAGAATCCATGGTGCCTCTCCATGATAGACCATATGGAACAAGCCATTATACTTGATGCCTTTTGAGGAGCCACTGAATTCCTATTTCCCAAATGCTTCAAGGTCTATGAAAACTTCACATTTCAAGAAGTCTCTTGGCTTACAGTACCAGGAGCTCCCCAATAAAAATGTCTCCACAAATATAGGGTACTCTACTCCAAGCAGCAGCCAAACTACACCATGATCGCCTCCTGATCACCAACAATGTTGAAAGAATGGATAAAGCCCTCAAATAATCCAAAGACTTCTGACTTCTCTTGCTGCTAAACCTTTTACCATCACTGTTAACAAACTATAAAGAACTGGCAGCTCAGATGTTACCACTTTTTATTTCTCATATTCTTCTCTGACAAAAGTTCTTTATTGACTTTTGTGAAATGGTTACAAAGCAGAGAAGATAGTTGTGGCAAATTATCTCATGAAAAAGCAGACAAGTATATCTGTAATTTTTAAGTGCTTTCATTTCTATGTGTTAACTTCCATACCCACTTTTTCAGGGTGCCAAATTATTGAGGCAATCGGGTGGTGGAAATAGCATTGGTTTGGGAGTCTGAGAACCTAAGTTCAAATTCTCATTCTGCTCCCTGCTAGTCGTATGACTGCAGACCAGTCACTTTGCCTCTCTGGGTCTTAGTTTTCTCATCTTTAAATTGAGAGGTTGGACTAGATGAACCCCAAGTTCCCTTCCAGCTCTAAATCAATGTTCTTCTGTTCTGCTACATGTTCTCTGTTTCTTTTGAAACATCCATCCTCTAATCTTCTTCCATACAATGTAGTCTGAATAATGATTGTGGTTTTAATGTGATATTTCCGAGGGCTCTGGTCATTATGTCCAGATATATGCGGTAGAGACCACTCTCCTTTGTAAAACACCAGACGTTCTAGGTCCCTTTGCTGCAACAGTGAAAGGAAATTTTTCTTCCTATATCTATGATTCCAACATACCTCCTTTGAAACCCTACTATGGCAAGCACCATGATGGTGGCTACCAGGTGAGTAAACACCCTTGAGGCAATTTTTTGATCTAAGCCAAACTGGTTCAAGGGGGCCTTCAGGCACAGTGATAATGCTCTTGCTCTTGCTAATCATAATAACTTGTATTTATAAAGCTCTTTACATTTGCAAAGGGCTTCAACATCATTAGCTCATTGCAACTAGCTAGTATACATTTTCCTGTCGCCATTTTGCTGATAAGAAAATAATGGCCAAGAAAGTTTAAGTGGTTTGCTCTAAGATAGATGGTTAATAAAGCTGCTAGAACCTTCCCTTCTAAGGTTACTTTCCATTTGCTCTGAATGTCACTTTTATGCACCTACTTGTTTACACACTCTCTCATACCTCCAATGCTTAGCACAGTTCTTGGCACATAGTAAGTGATTAATAAATGTTTGTTCATCTATTGACTGACAGTGGATCTAAGAGTCAAGTCCAGATCTTCAGATTCTTAAGTCCAGGGTTTTCCTTCCTACATTTTGGCCAGATGACCAGTAGATTTTAAATGATTTGCAGAATATCAGTATGAGGAAGAGTGGAGATGGAGGGAAGAAAGAGAAAGGACTGGGAGAGAAAAAGAAAAAGGATATTTACCAACATGTTTTTGGGTCAAGCCCCATTACTTTCTAATTATACATACAATTGTGGCCATAATCTGTTCTATGTGACATTTGAAGAATACTTTTTTTCCATTATATCCTGTTGACCTGGAGTGATATAGGATAATAAAAAGGATTTCTGGAAATATGGTTCACTTCTGCCTTAGATGATAAATCTTAAGCCATTGTGACTACAAAACCATGCTTTCTCTTTCATACATGTGGTCCCAAAAGCATCTGCATGTTGTTGTGATTGTTGTTTTATTATTATTATGTATAACATAGTTATATATGTAACATAATATAATATATTGTTGTTATTTTGCCCAGACTTGTTATTTAATTGGTATAGTTGTGTGTGTGTGTGTGTGCATACACATACAGTGTGTATATCTATATCGTGACTTTCCCCAACAGTTTTGACATTTTGTGGGTTGGTATAAGAAATTAAATGGGAATTTTTTGTTGTCCCTTCCACATTGTGACTTTCTCCAACACAGTTTTGACATTTCGTGGGTTGGTATAGGAAATTAAATGGGAATTTTTTGAGAGTTTTGTGAAAGCCACAGAAGACATGCCAAAGGCCACCAGATGACAAAGAAACTGTTTAGAAACTCAGAAGAACATACTTAACCCAAACTTTACAATAAGGTACTATAAACACTCATAAAAAAAAAGAAAGAAAGAAAATCAGTGTTTTTCTCTAGGACAAAGGGAGGGCCAAAAAGTTTTGTGTAGTTTTCCTGACTGAGGGGGCCCTGTACCTCTAACCCCTACAATATGGAAGGCATAGCTATATATTTAATTCGTATTGGAATAAATATTAAATATTTATTTATTATATTATATATGATATATATATTAAATATTATATATTAAATATATATTTAAACTGGTTTTCCAGTAGGGAAGCTCCCTCTGTTAATGCATGTCAACACACCCACCCTGCATTTTATAGTCTCAGAGAGTTGCCTATGGCCCGAGACAGTTAAAGCTGTGCCATGAGTCATACAGGCCAAATATATCAAAGCTATAATTTGAATCCAGGTCTTCCTGATGCTAGAGCTGGCTTTCTATCCACTAGGAAACACTGTCCTCTTTAAATTTATACTATCAAAGGAACACACACAAATAATAAAATGGATCGTGTTGACAATGGAAATAAAAGTATGGAATTCTGTTGTGCTCCAGGAAAGATTATTTTATCTCATTCTGGGCCTTAGTTTCTCCAGGTGGAAGAGAGAGAAAAAAGACCTACCTTATGAGAATGCTGCTGGGTATAACATGAGGAATAATGAAGGCAAATGGGGGAAAAAAGGTCTTTATAAATATCAGAACATGACTACCTTCTAGCTCACCGATTGTCAGAGGTGACCAAGCCTGGGGGACAGTCTGTCCCAGTGGTCCCTTGGTGCCTGCCTATCCTCTCCCCAGCCTTGAGTTGGTGGGGAGGAGGTGGTCTGTGCAAAGTGGAGGGGGGCCGGGCGACAGGAATGGAAAGCCCTCCTGGAGGGTTACCTTCACAAACTGCACATCACTGAGGATGTGAACTGAGTAGTCAGGCGTGTAGAGGTTGTTGCTGCTGTACAGCTGGGTGGTGCTGCCCCCATAGTCGCTGCGCTCTCGGTTTGGAGACTCAGAGCGGTTCAACCCACTGCAGCGAGAAGGGGATCGGTTTACTGCAGATGTTGACAAAGGAGGAGAAGGAGGAAATGGAAGAGGAGAGGGTCGAGGAATAAGGGGGAGAAAAGATGGAGGTGGGGAGGGCAGAGGGAATGGGGTGGAAAACGGAAAAGAGACAAAGAGAGGTGTGAGTACCTCTGGACTTTAAAGTCATGGTCACATCGGGTCGTGCTCCTATGCCCCTTGTACTTTGCTCTTGACCTGAGCACAGTCTTGGGGGAAGAGTTAGTTTATTTGTCCAAGGAGCCAATGGCCTTAGAGAGGAATCTCTTGGCACAAACAACTCAACGGGTCAATATCCTTGCCCTTCTTTCATGCTCCTTCCCTTTAAAACATCGACAGAGGAAAAGTTGGACCATTTTTTTCCAGAAAGGATGCTGAGGTGATCAATAGGACTATAATCGTTCCTTCTTTGTTTCACGTGGCTGCAAAGAATGACCAAAATAAGAAGATGAAGGACTGTGCTGGGGGCTCCAACTGCCTTACAGCACCAAGTGATTTAATTATTAGTTCGAATGAATGTTGTACTGGGGGGGGGGCATTTAGGTTCTCCAAGACCCATCATTCCTGGTATACAGAATCACCGGTTTGCTGTGACCCATCATTTGATTGTGGTTACCCACAAGCCTCCTGTTTTAATCCCCTTTTTTCACTGGCTCCTAATTTTTCAGATGAATTTCTTCATAAGTTTCTTATGCAAAGAGAAGTTTTATGGGGAAGGAATAGGGACTGGACCTGTGATTTCACTAGTATAGAAAACTCCTTGGTATAGAAACTTCACACACCAATGCCATCAATAACCTCTGTACAACTTCAAAGAGAGCTGAGAACTTCAGTGAGATGCAGCCAATATATGTCAGAGGCAGGACTAGAGAATCCAGGTCTTCCTGGCTTCAAGGCCAGTTCTTTAGCCATGAGCACACTACCCTTCTTGTGGGGGAACGTCAAGAAAATATAGTCAGTTGGTTTCAAAACTAGCTTTCTTGAGCCAAGTCTTCATTGTACTTACCATTCCAAAGTCACTTAGAAGTTGGTAATTACACCAACTCTCATTTAGGAAGCCTTTTAAGGTTCACAAAATACAAAAATCTTATTTGATCTTACTGTCCTATGAGGTGGGTAGGTACTATTCCTCTTCTCATCTTTCAGAAGATGAACATGAGGCAGCTAGAGGTGAAAAGACTTGTTCAGGGTCACACAGTTAGTAAGTGTCTGAGGAAGAATTGGAACTCAGGTCATCCAGATTCCCAAGTCATACGTTTTATTCCCTGTGCTACCTAATGCCTGACTTCTGCAGGTAGCCCTCAGTTTTCCTCAACTGTGAACTTTTTACAAATACTGCCCTGATGCCTCAAGATCACACCGAGGTGATCCTGATTTCTCCAAGGCTAGACCAGCAGAACCCAAACTCCAACTACGTGCTTAGTGATGGGTCTGCTGTCCAAGGTCCAGCCTAACTAACTTTAGAGAATTTCACTAACAGAAAGTTGGCCACAATCAAGTTATTTAACTATAGCGACTTAGGACAACTGTCTGCTGTGGTAGAAGAAGAGTTACAATTTGCCTCACTGGGGACCTCACAAAAGTGTATATACATATATATATATATATATATATATCAGATTACATTATATGTAACATATAATATAAATGAGATCATATATATTTATAACATAAATGAGACTATATACATATATATAATCTCATTTGATCTCAAAACTGCCTTGTGAGGTAGAGACTATGATTATTCCCATTTTATAGATGAGGAAACTGAGTCTGAAAGAAGTGTCATGCCCAAAGGTCACATAGCTAATAATAAAAGTCTGTAGCAGGATTCACACTCATTTTCTTTACTCTACACAGCTGCCTAATAAATGAAAAGTTCATTGCCAGACAGGAAGAAAGGTGATAAATTGTTCACACCATCTACTGAGTTATGGAGGAGCCACAATCTGCACAGGTGGAAGAAATGCCCCAACCAATGAAATTGTAACTCCCAGAGGGAAGGGACAGTTATTTCCTCTCACCTGCCTAACTTAGTGATGCCAGAAGGACTGAAGGGAGAGACCCACATTGGTTCACAGGATCCCAGATTTAGGATTGGATGAGGCCATTAAGTGCCCTTAAGCCCAAAGATACTCAGATAGGAAGTGCTTGAGATGGGATTTGAACCCTTGAATTCAGTATTCATTCCCACTGCTCATGTCCCCTCTCTAATAGGAGAGGTTAGAAAGAGGATATTTAGTGGTGTTCTCAAGGGTGGCACCATAACAACCGTTCATGTGAATGGCAGGGATGTTCAGCAGAAAAACATTTACTTCATTTCTTATTGGGGTGTCTTTGACAAAAATCTGCTAAGTTTTGGCAGTAGCTGTTCCCCAGCTGTAAGCGAGTCAGCCAGGGGGGACAGAGCATGTGCTGGGGGCAGAGCCTTCAGAAGCCACTCAGTCCTCTTGATAACCTCTGACTTTGCCTACGTTCATACGTGACTCACCCAACCACGGGATAGGAAGGGCATCATGCCAGTATTGATTCTAAGATGGAAGGTAAGGGTTTTTTTTCTCCAATATTCTGATAGAAGAAAAACATTTGCTTCATTATATTGTTCAAAGGGGACACGATTGGGGATGTAGACTCTAAATGAACCATCTATTGCAAATAATAATATGGAAACAGGTCTTGATCAAGGATACATATAAAACTCAGTGGAATTGCTCATTGGCTACAAGAGGGGGAAGGGAGGAGGGGAGAGAAAGAAAATGAATCATGTAACCATGGGAAAATATTCTAAATTAATTTAATTAAATAAATAAAATTTAAAAATATTCTGACAATTGCTTTCCTTTGAAATCCTTTGATTTTATTTTATGCATTTAAAATCATGATTGTGAGAAAGGGTTGATAGGCTTAGCCAGACTTCCAAAAAGATCCATGACACAAAATGCCATTAAGTATTCTTGGGATTACTGGTTTCTGAATCCATGTCCAACTCTTGGATTTTCTAATGTGAAGCAGGACATGGACTGATCAGCTCTTTGAGATCAGAAGGTCAACCCTCATGTTTTTTTTTTATTTGTTTGGGTTTTGTTTTTAAAGCATAATTGATGTAAACTTTTCTTTTCTGGGGAAATTATTTTCAAGGAGAAAAATGGTCCTTCTGCTGTAACAGGGTCCCAGCTAGTCTGAATTCTGGACAAAAGCCTATTTTGTTTCTCCAGTCTGACATTTCTCACTAGACAGGACATCAATGACTGCATTGTAAGTGAGTGTATGTATACACTCAGGGAATTCTGAACAAGGGGAATGGAAATGCTTTTAATATAAAGAAGAAATTAATTACAGACGAATGTCAAGAGCATGGCAAAAAACTTCAAGTTGTCCTACTTCCCTTTGGTATTTCCTAAGGACACAGAGGCACAGATTAGGGCATGGAGAGAAATCTTAGTACATTCCAAATATGATGGAACAGAACCCTGATCAAAAGCCTTAGTAAAAGAATGTCCACATCTGGGAGCCCCACCTATTTATTCTAAGCACCCCTGGCTAAGCTGGTGAATATCACCTGCAACCTCGCACTTTAATGCTGAGAGGGAACTACAGAGAATTTATTGTATAAAGTATGAAAGGGAATACTACCTGAGTTGGCTCCAAGGAGTGACTCTGACTAAAGAGGGGTGGAATTGAAAATCAACCCAGGCACAGTTGGTGTGTGGGCACGGATCAGAATTCTTCCATGTTTCAGAAGCCCCTCTACACCACAGTAACCAGTAGGAACTTGAAGGCTCCACAGCACTTATGAATTATGCTTTAGTTGTAGCACTGGATCTACAAGCTAAGTATGAGAAAACATGGAGAAACGGTGGCTCTTCTCAACTGTGTCAAGGGTAAAGAATCAGTGCGTCCCAAGGCTTGGGTAGTACAGAGGTGGTACTTTCCTTTAGTATACTATGGATAGGGATATGAGGCAGAAATCTGGCATGATGGTTGTTGGTTACAGCTGGTGGGTCCTCAGCATCGGGGGCCCAGTGACCTGGTATTGATCACATTTGTTGGTCATTTTGGAGAGGGGATTCTTGAGTCAGGAATAGTTTGGTTAGATGGCCTCTGAGTTTCCTTCCAAATGAGAGAAAGATAGAGACAGAGAGAGACAGAGCCAGAGACAGAGAGGAGAGAGAAACAGAAGGTAAGACAGAGAGACAAAGAGAGAGACAGAGACAGAGAGAGGGAGAGAGAGAGTCGAGTTCATCCCACTTCTCTCACTTTCTAGTCTCAAAGTAAACATGCCCATCCATTCCCATCCATTACACTATTGTCATTGAGCTATGCCTTCTCTTTGCCAGATTGATCAGGATTGCATATAGCTAAGAAATCCTGAAATAGCAAAAGTTAGAATTTTTAAATGTGCAGAACTGGAAAAAGAATCTGCTGAAACATTCTGGCCATAATCTGAAATTTGCAAGTTCGTATCAGTTAAGATCCTAGATCAATGTGCTCACATGCCAAAGTTCATTCCAGCAGAACCAATGAAAACAGGAACATTTGCATTTGTTGAATTTCACAAAAGAAATAATATTTGTTTTAGGCTGCGCAAGTCCATTCAGAAAAAATGTTATTTAATAACACTTTATCTGAAGATTTGAAATCACTGCTTCCATTCCTATAGAAAAGATCTAGTTCTGAAAGCTTTTAACTTGCACACAATTGCATAACTATTATTGATCAGAGGCAGGACTTGTAATCAGGTATCAAAAAGAAACTAAAAATACTGTTATCTGCCTCTCCTGAAAATCCTGTTTTTGTTTTGTTTTCATAAGGCTCTGGGGGACAAGAAAAGAAAGGATAAATAGATAGGAAAGGTAATACTTTCGCAGTAGATTGTGGAGCCTATATAAATCCAGTGGGGGGGGGGGGATGAGAATGTCTGGTCTTAATGACTTTCTAAGAGTATTTGTGAAACTTTTTATCTCTAAACCATGTACCATTTTTTCCCTCTTTTCTCCCCCCCCCCCCCCCGCTAAACACTTACCTTCCATCTTAGAATCAATACTGTATATTGATTCCAAGGCAGAAGAGTATAAAGACTAGACATTGGGGGATTAAGTGTCTTGCCCAGGGTCACATAGCTAGGAAGTGTCTTAGGCCAAATTTGAACCCAGGACCTTCTATCCTTAGTCCTGGCTCTCAATCTACTGAGCCACCCAGCTGCCCCCATCATTCTCTCTCTAACTCTTAAACTGAGTCCTACTGAGAAACAGCCATTATAAATAACATGGGCAAGATCTGATTTCTGACATCAAGTCAGCTGCACTGGTCCAAGAAGTAGAGAAGATGGTTGAGATTGCTGGATTCTTATACCATATGTGAGTGGGAGACTCATATAGGAGGAGATTTCATTTTAAAAAAATACTGTGCACATATCTCATTCCCAGCTTGCAAAGGGAAATAGAATATGAAAATATAAGACGTTATTTCCAGAATACTGTCAGTCAGAGATAGAGCCCAAATGGGAGCTGAGTCTTTATATATAATCTATTGCTGGTTTCAGGTAGAAACACGAGTGGCAATCAATTGGCAGCTGCTGTAGGGAAATCTATTTTAGATGCCCAAAGGAGGTAGTTGGCTAAAATGAGGTAACAGAAAGGAAGGCTATTTGAAACAAAAAAAGAACACTGACATTTCTTCCTATTTTTCTTCTGTTCCTCTCATCATTCCTTATTTCTGTCACACAGAGTGCGTAAACAACTTATCCTGCTCCAGTTGGATAGCCCCCATTTCTTTCCATGATTAAACATCTAAGCCACAAGCTAAGGATGAAGAATGGGGATGAAAAATAGAAAAGAGCACAGCCATTCATCACCACAGCATTAGCGAAGAGGTCTGGGTCCAAATTGGAACTTGTGATTTTGAGCCCCAGACTGACTCTGTGAAGCTTTAACAGTAAAAAATAGTGATTAAAAAATGGCTTGCAGAAGGTTTTGGTTAGTGCCATTTTCTGGTTACCTGAGGGTTAAGCGGACAAGCCTTTTAATTTCAATCCTTATAGATGAGTATTCTTCTAAAACCTTTCAGCCCACTTTTCTAGTTTTGAGAAGTATTGTATACAGTAATCCCCTTCTCTAATGTCTGAGCCTCTTTCAGGTAATCCAGAGTATCATCCTGGGCATTACTTATGATCATAGGACTTCTGAGACAGAGGATTTAGATATTGGGCTAAATATTACTCTTTAGGCATATTATGGAATCTGGAAGTTTGTGTGTCAGTCTCTTATTTCCCCTAAAAGTGGAGTGCTGTTCTCTCTCCATCCCCAAATAAAAGTCCAGTCCATTAAGACTTCTGGTTAATTGAATTCTGATTAATCAAGGGTTAACTAAACTATGTACTTGTTTCAGGTTTTATCTTTTTTGCAAAATAGCAAATAGAAACTGGTTTAATTATTTTATTATTATTAAGTAATTATAGTTATATATATGTATAGGAACCTATTTCATTAATGTTTAATTATCTTATTATTATTTAAACCCTTGTCTTCCATCTTAGAATCAATACTATACATTGGTTCCAAGGTAGAAGAGTGGTAAGGGCTAGGCAATGGGGGTTAAGTGACTTGCCCAGGGTCACACAGCTAGGAAGTGTTTGAAGCCATACTTGAACCTAGGATCTCTCATCTCTAGGCCTGGCTCTCAATCCACTGAGTCACCCAGCTGTCTCCAAATTATCTTATTATTATTAAGCAATTATAGTTATATATAATATATAGGAACTTGTTTTTATTAATGTTTAATTATTTTACTCTTTTAAAATATGGTTATATAGAATATATAATTATATATAGTATAATTATTAAGTAATGTTTATTTATTTTATAGGAGACAGAAATTAATTTGAAAGTTTACTCATGCTTTTCTTTTTGGTCTGAACCTTTGATTTTATTGGTGTAGGGAATTCCTAAACTTTCTCCATCAATGTGGATCAGCAAGTCCCCTGCTGCATTCTAGGCATAACTTATGGCAAGAGATGTTCTGTGAATATAGAGGATTGTCCAAGAGGCTATACATAATCTGTCCACAGTTACATAGCCAGTAAGTGTCCAAAACAGGACTTGAACAGAGACTCCCCTAATTCCATATCCATTTTGGCATGTTACCTAACACAGCTTCTCTTGGACATTGTACAAGTATTTCATAGATGGACTCCATGGAGTTAGCTTCTTGAATGACACCATTATTCTGGTAAATTCTGAGCTGCACCCATAAATCCTAATGGTTTTGCTTGTGCGAGCGTGCCATGTGGCCATGATATGGCCATGAACATCCTCATTTCAGACACTGGACCCACTTCCTATCCTGGTGCACAGGTACAGACCACCTCCTCATGCAGGGCAGGGCAGAGCTGGGCAACGAGCGCCTTCCAGTCCCCTAAGTACCACAGTGTCCCCTGAGACAGCCATGCACGATTACCTGGGGAGCCTGCCAAGGATTCCCCTCTGCTGAAGGCGAAGGTACGGGACACTGAGACAGGCACTAGAGAGGCAGTGGTCAAGGAGATGTGAGGAGGAAAAAGGAAAGATAAATACAAAGAGAAAAACAAAGGAAGAGGAAAAAGTGTAAGACAGTCTATTCCTGGAACTTCCCACCATTACATTACTCTGTCTGAAGTCAGCCTGTCTCTGGATCCACCGCTAAGTCACCCTTGGCTAGAACCTATTTGCCCCCAGACAGAGAAATGGAGAGGGACTTGTCATGAGAGACCAATGATTAGAGCTAGGTCTGCTGCCACCGTGTTTGTAAGGGAAGCTTTGGGCTTCTAGGTAAGCAAATAGGCAGTCTTCAGGGATATAAATAATCTTGGTGATAAAAATAGAAATACCAACTATCACAGAACTATCCTAATAAAGAAATCTAAGAGTAGAATTCTCTGTGAGTTACTAGTTCTGGGGCAGATCAGACCTTTGCGCCATGACACTAAATTCTTCTTATCACACAAACACTTCAATTCTGTCCCTAATTGAAAAAGCTCAGACAGTTTCTTAGAGTCCTAAAAGAAAAAAATAATTATTGAATATGGTTCTATTAATGAACACTTTCTGCAGCCAGGACAAGCTAGAACAAAATACACCCGAGGCAAGTATTACAAAATGAACTCTCGATTCAATTAAATTAAGCTAGAAGAGACCCTAGGACACGTCTAGCCTGGCTACTGGTCTGGAGGGAAGGAAGCTGCCCTCTAACAGACTCTTATTTTAACTAATTATTTTTGCTAACTTGGTACTAAATTCAATTTGTTCCTGAGTTTCTTTTTTTTAAAAACCCTTACCTTCTGTCTTGGAGTCAATACTGTGTATTGGCTCCAAGGCAGAAGAGAGGTAAGGGCTACGCAATGGGGATCAAGTGACTTGCCCAGAGTCACACAGCTAGGAAGTGGCTGAGGCCAGATTTGAACCTAGGACCTCCCATTGCTAGGCCTGGTTATCAATCCACTGAGCTACCCAGCTGCCCCCTGTTCCTGAGTTTCTGAAGGGCTAAAAGTTACTAATGCCCCTTTCTAAATTTTGGTACATTGGAGGCAAAGCCCTAGTCACCTCGCCCTAGTTACCTCTCTGGTTCCCATGCCTTTGCAAGTAGTAACTTGTATGGGAAATATATTAAGTAATTGCAACCTCCTTATATCTGAACTAGTGAGTAAGGAAGGCTAGAGATTATCTCTTCCTCCCTTCTTCTCTTTCTCCTCCTTCTCATTTTTTTCTTTCTTCCCACAAAACCAAAGTGGTGAGGAACTAACTTGAGCCCTTCCAGGAGTGGACTGGACATTAGCCCTAGGGGAGTACACACTGAAATGGGGCCTCTACTCACTAAAACAACTAAACAGAGGTGAATTCATCTTGAAATCCCTCCTTTCCACCCTGCAGCACCATGAAGACTGCTTCAGGGCATGTAATTGACAAGTGCTGAAACTAACAGCAGAGTAACTGACATCTGAGATACTAAGCAGTAGCTGAAAAGGAGTCAACTTCACAGGGAGATTCAATGGTCCCAAAGATCCTTCCCAGCTCCAAGTCTATTAAGCTCATCATTGCACAGTAAGCTGGTTCCCCATTGGTGGAGGAGTCTTCTAGAAAGTCCCAACCCAGTCATCTGTCAAGAATTCTTGTCTGTAACCTCAAGCCCAATTTTGTTTGATGGCCATAGGACAAATTCTCCTGCTACTTTTTCCTCGGGGTCTGGTATGGTCCCAGTCTAGCCAGTCCGCAAGTTCAGGGCTTATCCAATTGAATTGGATCTGCACTATGGTCCACCCCAAACCTCTCCCATTTGGTTCACAGCTTGGCTCGTGAAGGGAGATGAGTTTGTTGGGTCAAATTCTTGGTCAATGCTTCCTTCTAAGCATCAGTCCCATAGGTAGGTTCCCAATAGATTTGTAAGCTTTTTCTTCACTAGATGGGGACAGAGAACAATAGTTTTCATCTTCATTGGCCTGTAGGATTTTTTTTCCCCTTAAGGATTATACCAGGGTTTAAGGTTTTGCTTTGGTGGGTAAAGGGTTTACCCAAATCATGGGTGCATTGCTACTTACTGAGATTTCACTGAGAAGAGAAGCAGAGTAACTTGTCACACCAACTCAACAGTGACTGGCCCTTTCATGTGGTCAGACAGTGTTGAAGATTATGCTCCTGCCTCACTAAATGAATGGGACAGTGCTTTTAACAACAAACATCAAAGAAAAGGAGGAAATCAGTCCCTATCTTTTCTCACATTTTTGAGAGAGAAATCCGAGTTGAAGGGAAGAGAAGAGATTCTGAACTAGTCTTCAATAGCGTCTACCTGCTGGGGAATTTTGGGGAGGGCAGCAGCTTTGGGAAGACCTCCTTAAGGTTCATTATCTTTCTAAAGGTCCCTCTTCTCTCAATTCCACAGGTCTTCCAGGGGAAGTAAGCCCTGGGACTCACCCTGGGGGAACAAAGTTCTTCTTGTCTCTTCCCAACTCTGCAGGTCTCACTGTACCATTTACCACCTATTCCAACTACATTAAGGAAATCAAGGTGTCAAGCATTCAATTCATAGAGGACTGGGAGTACTTATGTGGCTCCCACTGGAACATGACCTCATCTAGAGGGCATCAATAGCCTTCACTGTGTTCCTACTTAGTAATTCCATCTCCTCTGCGAAGGACTTTCCCAACCACACTTAAGCTTTATGATCCTCACCTTCCAATGTAAGCAAGACTGAAGTGTTTTGTCCATTTTGGAGATTTGCTACATCTACTCTACTACCATCAACTCAGACTGTGCCTATGGGCATATCCTTTCACTTTCATTTCCATTTCTGGTATATCGTGAAGTCAAATTATATAGCAAACAACTCTGGGAAAATTCAGCTTCCTGATTAAGAAAAGGAACATAAATTCGGAATCTCTCTGCTGTAGTATGAGCTAGTTAGAGTCCTGAATTGGGACTCTAGTTCCAGCTGGCCTGCTGACTTTCTGTATGATTTCAGACAAGTCACTTTTTCAATTTCTCCCTGTGGGGTAGGTTACATGATCCTAATTATTCATAGTCTTTAGTAGTATTGTAATTCATAGCAATGTAAACACACATAGAGGAACACATTCACCAGGAAATATGATAATCAAGTGCTTTGGGATTCTTTGATGACAATATAAAAACAAAGTTCTCTTCTATTTTTTTAAATGTAAAAAAAAGAAACTAAGGGAAAGAAAGGAAGAAAATGTCTTCCCAAGATATATAAATGGCTATAATGAGAGTCAATGACCTAAAGTAACACAAGATTTAGAATGGAGAACCCAAGAGCACACGCGAGAAAAATACCTCCTGGATTACATATATCACATCCATGCACCTAAGTTCAACTGTAAGAACTAAATGGAAGAAAGCAAGCCAACAGTACAGAGAGAAGACAAGCAGGTGCCATGTTTGCATCTTAGCAGCAGTCAGCCTCCTGCTGAAATAACATGCACTTCCTAATCGATGGGGCATTGCTACTTATGGGATTTCATCGAGAAGCAAAGTGCCCTGTCACATCAACTCAACAATGACTTCACTAGTTCCTACCATTGCCCAAGGACAACAAACATATTAGTGGTGTCTGGTGGTTCTTAAGGCAAAGCCCAATTTATGAGAGATTGTGGTTAATAGAAGTAGAAGAGACCTCCCAGGCCATCTAGTCCAACTTCCTCATTTTACAGATAGGAAAACTGAGGTCAAGAAAGAGTAAGTGACTCATCCAGGGTCACACAGGAAATAATTGATAGAGTCCAGGTTCTTGGACTCTGATACTCCTTTCACTACACCAATCATCTTCCCATCTAGTATAAAAATAAAAGCTTTAGCCTTTTTCAAAAAAAGAAGCATGAGCATAACTTGACTCTTTGGTACTTGAAAATAAATGATGAGAATTTCTCCCTTCAGTATTGCAGTGGTATGTACAGGATAAGCAGGAAACATTTTAGACATTTTAGACACAGAAAATAAGCAAGAGCTGCCCAGCAAGGAGAGGACAAGATGGTTTGTGCTCATTCCAAGCATGGGGCCTGAATTGCTCGGTCCATGGCCCACATGCAATGTATCTGAGACAGGCGTGTATCGCCATATGTGAGGAGAATCAAGAGATACATACAAAAGGCGGAGGATCCAGCCAGACTTCCGACCTTCCGCACATCATTATCTGAGGGAAAAAGGGTGAAATGTAATCACTGGTAACTCAGAAAACACATCTTCCTACCTGAATCTTACCCTTCTTTTCTCCTTAGTCCTTTCTGAGGCCATAAAAATGGAGAAAACATATAGAGAGTTGGGGGTGGGGAAGAAAAAGAGGGGAATAAACTCAAGAGTCAAACCCTCAGGTCAACACTGGCTTCAGTCACTTTTATGCTGAACAGACTGTGGTGGGGGTCATTGAGGTACCTGAGCACACAGTGGTCATGATAGCTGGCACACCGTAGTAAGTGAAGGCTCCATTCTCAAAGCGAAGACCTTCTTTACCAACCTCCACTTCTACTTTACCCTAGGAAAAGAAGAAAGGAGATCACTTCTGTTTTGTTGGTAGCAGCTTAGAGAAGTAGCTCTTGACTTAACTAAATAAAGTGGATTAATGTTTTGTGTGTAGATGTACTCCAAGTCCACTCGATCCACCATGTCATTTATTTGATATGTGTGCATCAGTGGAGCAATCCAAAGTACCTAAGCCTAAATGTGTTGCTCCAGTGAGTCAGAGTTATACAGGGCATCCCTAAACTCTTAGTGCAGTTTTAATTCTTTGTAACTTCAGAATTATAAATGCTACAAACATACAAAAATGCCACTTGATAGTTTAATTGCTTATATTTCTTCTCCCCCTTTAGGTTTATGAATTTTGAATGAGAGATTAAAATTTTTAATTTTTGCAAGATTATGGAATTTGCCATTATGGATTTTGCGGGCAACAGTTTCCAGATGATATTTCCTCAGATCGATGTTTTGGTAGAGGAGGTCCTCTTGAGTGGCCACTTCACTTACTTGATCTACCTCCATTACGCTTTTTCTAATGAGGTCACATCAAATCTTTTATGCATGCATCAAAACCTCATTCTTTGGAAAATCTTAAATCTTAGATTACAAATGTAATCCTTTCAGACACTGGGTACTCCCTGATGAAAACTTTTATGAAGTTCAAAAACTGATTAAAGTGGGGGGACAGCTGGGTAGCTCATTGGATTGAGAGCCAGGCCTAGAGATGGGAGGTCCTGGGTTCAAATCTGGAATCAGACACTTCCCAGCTGTGTGACCTGGGCACTTGACCCCCCATTGCTTAGCCCTTATCACTCGTCTGCCTTGGAACCAATACATGGTATTGATTCTTAAACAGAAGGTAAGGGTTTTCTTGATCAATGACACACGTAAAACCCAGTGGAATTGTGCATCGGCTACAGGAAGGGGGGAGGGAAGGGGAGGGAAATAACATGAATTTTGTAACCACAGAAAAATATTCTAAATTAATTAAATAAAAATTTTCACAAACAATTAAAATTTTTAAAAAAGAAGGTAAGGGTTTTTAAAAAAGACAAGCCTAAAGATGGGAGGTCCTGGGTTCAATATGGCCTCAGATATTTCCTAGCCGGGTGACTAGGCAAGTCACTTGACCCTCATTGCCTAGCTCTTACCATGTATACAGTACTGATTCTAAGAGAGAAGGTAAGAGTTTAAAAAAAAAAGGAAATGAAAATATATTTGAATATTAGGGCAGCAACAGATTCTAGAAACTATTAGAGAATCTTGTCTAGAAGTGGGCAAGAAGAGTTCGTGTCAGAGAATCAGGGAGTGAATGATGCTGGCTAACTGAGCTATGATTTTATTTTATTTTTTAAATCCTAGATTCACATTTGAACCCTTGGACCCTCATCTCTAGGTCTGAGCCACCTAGCTGTCCCCACTCCCAGGATTTTTTCAAAGAAATAAATCTGTAAGAAGTTTGTCAAAAGGGGAAAAGTTTTAATATAATTTGAAAAATAATTTGTTTTATTGGATTTCTATCTTAATTTTATACTACCATATTTCCTGCTATGAATAAGCAAACTGTTAAACTTTTTAAAAATAAATTTCATAAAGTCTTTTTCTAATTCATGCTTTCTCTGTGTATCTAGTGCAAACAAGTTCTCATGTGACCTGGTTGCTTAGTTACAGGTATCCAAACACATTTGGCTCTTGTGAGTACCAGGAGAGGCTGCAGCAATAATATTCTTCAGTTAGCAAAAGTCAAGAAGAAACTGCCATAAACAAACAATAATGACATGATCAGTGTGTCATACCATAAGAGAAAATGGTCTTGGATTTCATTGCTGAGATGCATGCTCCACTGATGGACCTAGAGACGAAGAGGGCCCCTGAAACAGGCTCACTTCTTCAAGAGTCATCTAGATCTTTTTATTTTATTTTATTTTTTAAATTTTTTAAATTAAATTTATATTTAATTTAATTTAAACTCTTCCTTTCTGTCTTAGTAACAAACTCTAAGAGAGAAGGATAAGATCTAGGCAAATGAGGTTAAGGGATTTGCCCAGAATCACATAGCCAGGAAGTATCTGAGCTCAAATTTGACTCCCAATTCCAGGCCTGGAACTCTTATCTACTAAGCCATCTAGCTGCCTGGAGAGTCCTTCTTGATCTTTGGCATTCACTCAACCAAGCCCTGGAATGATCATAGAGATGACAGATGGGGTTGCTTGATTACCATTGCTGATAACTTCTTCTTTGATAATTATAACCGTCTGTCCGTCTGTCCATTTCTCTGGCTCTGCCTCTCCATCTGTCTATCTACACACACTCTGTAAGGCTAGAGCATCCTAATTTCAATGTAAAGTAAAGCAACAGTGGTTACATACTGTGCCTCCTATTCCTAAAAGATGAAATAATAAATAGTTCCATCTAAGAATAAAGTAGGATTTTCCTCTTTCCCAAATCAGTGGCTCTAAGGGTATTTTCTGATTATGGAACCTTTAAAAGTTCCTAGTAGTTTGACTATATATATATAAAAGTATACCTTCCCAAACCCAACATTCAAGGCTTTCTTTCCATGATATGGCTACCCAATCCTATTTCATACAAATCTCCTTTGCATACTCTATTGGCCCAAAGAAGAGAAAAGAAAATGTATTTTTCGCCTTTTTTTAAATAGAAATGAAGGAGTACTGTGGACATGGAACATTAAATTACTGGGCAAACTCAGCTGATGTGTAAGATAATTTTGCTAAACTAGTCCCCCCCCCTTTTTTTTATCATTTCTTTTCAGAGTTGCCTTGGTGAGAAGATGACTGGGCAGGACTGGAATTAAAGGGGATATAAAACAAAGCTGATCAATGAAAAGTCTTAAAAATACATCAAAGGCCCACAAATGGGTTCCAGAGCCCCAGTAGCAGCCCCCCAAATCGAGAGCATTCATAGCCCTATCTGATGGAATTTGGCCGGACACTAGCTCATGGTAATCCTACTGGTACACTCAGTTGTAGAAAGATGAGAAGATATTCTTCTCTATTGCACAAAGCTCTTGGGAAGATCCAGCAGCATCTCCTTTGTTTCTGACTCTTCTACCTGGATTCTCTGAAAAGGGTCTTGTCCATATGCCCACCCCACTGACCATGCATTATCAGCCAAGGCTCAGAATGTCAAAACTGCAGAGCTGAAAAGCTCCTCAGAAGCCATCTAGTAAAACCAAGATCTAATCAAGTTTCCTTTACAATATACTTGACCAGTGGTTATCCAGCCTCTGCTTGGAGACTTACTATGAAAGGGAACCTACTTTCTCCACCAAAAATGTAATAGGTTGGCTTGTAAGGCTTTTCACTGGGGACATGCTTAATAAAATGTTGGCTGAATCTTTTATGGTAGCAAAGAATTAAAAACAAAGTAGTTGCCCATCAGTAGGGGAATGTCTAAAAAACATTATTGTATGTGCATATAATGGAGTATTACTATGTCATATCAATGAATATAAAAAGTTTAGAGGGAAGATTTATCAGTGATACAGGCTTACATAAGCAGTACCAGTAAAATAATATACATAAATATAAAAGAAAACTAAAAAATAACAAAAATAAAAAATTTAAATTAGAATAATAACATTAAAAACCAAATATACACAATGATTAGAGGCAGGAGAAGAAAAGAATAAACTAGAAAGCCTTGTAATTATTATGACTATGCTTAGCAACAGAGAAGAACTGAGTGAATGAGCCATATGATCTTCAATATCCCTTCCAGTGCTAAATCCATGACTCTATGGCCCCTTCCTCCATTTTTCCCCCACAGAAGTGGGAGACTATGGATATGGAATATTATTTACACTGTGTGGAAATGTATTTTTAAAATATAATTAGAAAACTGAAAATATTATGAAATACTATTTCTCCAGACTAAAACTCTTTCCAGACTTTTTCTCTCAGAAACAGTGGAGAGAACAAAGACTCAGGTTTTCATTTGAAACAGAGTAAGAGTGATCAAAATTTCTCTTGCCTAGATGAGATCACCCTTAGTGATTGGTACTAGGATTCAGTTGGGGAAAGTCTTTTTTTTTTTAATTGAAGGTTAAATTATTGTTCACAGGAAAGAACAGTCAAGGGGAAGTGGTCCAGAAAAAAAATGAGTGAAGACTATTCTGGAATGTTATATTTTAAGAAATGATCACCTTTTTTTTGGTCCAAGATTCTTATAATTGTTACCTCAAAATTGTCTTGGGGCCAAAACATGGGAGGGCATGGGAAAATGTTAATATTTGTACTATCTCTCCTCTTTTTATCCCTCTTCCTCTGTGTATATGTCAGAACTGATTTAGGATTAGAATAATCTTAAATAAAATTATTTCTAGCAGACTGGTGCCTAGGGACATAAGAGTATTAATTATTTTGGGGGGCAGCTGGGTGGCTCAGTAGATTGACCACTCACCTGCAAAAGGAGCACAAAATAATCCACAGGCCGGTTGCGTTGGTAGAGGTAGTGTTCCGATGCTTTCTTGTTTTTCTCATCAAATTTCAGCTCTTGGATTACGTTGGGATGTTTCAGGAGTCGAATCAGGATCTTCTCCGAAAGGTACAGAGACTTAAAGGGTTCCACTTCTAGAAGAAAGGAAGCTGGGCTGAATTTGGTGCAAGTGGGGCAGGAATGTCCCACCTTGTGCCAAGCATAGAGCTAACAGTTTCAGCACCAGTGACTATGGACTGAGCAAGAAGCCAGTATACCACCACAGCTCTGTTTCTTTGGTTCTCCTTGACTTGCCTTTCTTAGTTCAAGTCACAGAACTGCCAGACCTTAAACTGATATGTATGTGCAGTCTCTCTCTCCTAAACATTCACTTTGGAGTTGTAACATTTAAATTAATATCCAATAACTCCAAGTATAATATTTTACAAGATTAATTAATAAACCCTTGAAGTATAAGAAATAAAAGAAACAAAATTAGAAAGCCTAAGTAAAAAACATGTGGGTAAAATTCTCCCACCTGACTCTCACCCAACTTCCACAGTCGCATTCCTGGGAGAAGAGAGAGAGGGCGGAGCTACATAAAACTTATATCTTCCCTACATTAGTATATTACATAGATACATAACTGGGATGCTGGGAGAGCGAGTCCTGGGGAGCAAAATTCTAATTATACAGAGTGTATAACAAGCTGGGAATATAGGTTACTGATTTATTTTAACTCATACCTTCTGTCTTAGAATCAATACTGTGTATTGGTTCCAAGGCAGAAGGAAAAATCCACCCTAGCAAAACATGAGTATTACTATCAAAGGACCCTTTGGAATTCATCCATTAGCTTGGAATCAGGAAGACCTGAATTCATTATTGTCTTAGATATTTACCAGTGGTGATCCTGGCCAATCCAGTTAACCTCTCTCAGCCTCAGTTTCCTCATCTGTAAAATGTAGATAGCACCTACCTCCAAAGGTTGTTGTAAGGATAAAATTACATGACATTTGTAAAGTGCTTTGCAAATCTTAAGGCATTATATGAATTCTAGACAACATCATCATCATCATCATCATCACTACTAATTTTTATTACTAACTAGATATATAGCTGTACTGTCCCAAATGCTGTGGAAGGGATGAAAGTGTTCTCAGAACCTTTTAAATTTGGTGTCCATGGGCAAAGCTCCAGTCCCCCCCTCCCTGGACCAGTGTCTACTAAGTATCTAAAGCAGAATTATAGACCAGGCATATTGTCTCAGGGCCAGCAGCTCTGTCCACTAACCCATACTGCCTCTGAAAGGAACTTGAGAAGGGGTTATGTGACTGGCGAAGGAGCACAACTGAAGACCACATTATTCTTGAGTTGGCAGCCAATTACTGTGGCTCCTCCCAAAGTAGTCTTTGATGTGGAGGTCTCAGAAACGTGGGGGAGAAGCTCAAAAGATCTGAGGAGCCTGTGGCTCCCAGAAAACAGACATACCTGTGGCCATAAATCGGTGTGTTGCCAACAGAAGCTGTGGGGAAATCTTCACTTTCATTTCAGAGTCTGAAAGCTTGAAGAGAGAGAAATCGTGTCTCTTCCTCTCCCGATGAGGAACCTGCTGCTTTTTCCGATTGTCTGCTAAAGAACCACAAGGAGACAAAGGATGTGAGTGCCAGCATAGAGAGCAAACAGCTTCTGTCTCACCAACAGGTTCAGTCCTTAAGAAGTTACATATGAACCTCTGGCAAAGGAAAAGAGATAAATATGTATGTGCAGGCTCTCCTAAACATTCACTTTGGAGTTGTAAAATTTAAATTAATATCCAATAAGTTCAAGTGTAATGTTTTATAAGATTTATTAATAATCACTCGAAGTAGATGGAATACAAGACACAAAATTAGAAAGCCTAAGTAAAAAACACATGGGTAAAATTATCCTGGCTGATTCTCACTCAACTTCCACAGCCACGTTTCCGGGAGAAATTTTGGTACAGCACAGGATTTGGAATTAGAGGGCTTAAGTTCAAATCTTGGCTCTGCTTTTTATAGCTATATGTGAGCCTAGGCAAATCATTTCATCTCTGGGGCTCAGTTTCCTCATCTATATAAGAAGGAGATCAATCACATGGTTTCCAAGACCTTTTAGAGCTCTAAACCTCTGATCTTATTTCTCTGAAAGTAGAAAGAAACTGGCAGGAAATAAAAGATGGGACATGAACCCTAGGTTATGTGATTTTGTCATTACCATCAGGTACAAGGAGGTCAGCTTATTTATTTATTTATTAAACTTTTTTCCGTGGTTCCATGGTTTATGTTTTCTCCCTCCCCTCATCCCTTCCCACCCCCAGGGTTGTCAAGCAATTCAATATATTATTACTCAAACCCAGTTCCATGTTATTCATTTTTATAATAGAGTAATCTTTTAAAACCAAAATCCCAAATCATATACCCATATAAACAAGTGATAAATCACATGATTTCTTCTGGATTTCTATTTCCACAGTTCTTTCTCTAGATGTGGATAAGACCAGCTTATTTTAGATAACAGTTCCTTTTCTTCCTATCTCCTGAAAGATTTCAGTACAACCTTCTATGTTATTTTGTGAATCTCCCTTAACTCAGAGAAAAAGGTGTCAAGGTTGGCTCACTCCCACCCACTATGTATGATGCATATTTGAAAAGCAGGTATTTACCAGCAATCCTCTGCTATTGATATTTCCCAGACTATTCTCTGACTCTGGCATCCTTGACTTTGGTTACTTGGTGTCTGACTAATAAATGCTTTTGATCTGAACTTTTCAGTACACTACCCTGGGATTCTGTTTTTATGTGGTGTGGACCAAATCCTTGCCAAGACTCTGGTTGAGATGGGAGGAGAATGTGGTAACTTGGATCTCCCTGGGGTATCCCATACTCATGTCTCCCTCCACCTCACCCTTGTGGGCAAACTTCCCATCCAGACCATGACTTAGACTTAAGCTTCCTATGACTGACCCTGATCTTTGACTGTAGAAGTTGACACCTCTGACATTGCTAGCAAGGTTGTCTTGTCCTAGACTACATTTTTAAGAAATACTTCAATGACTCACTTTTCTTTCTTTTTGAACATCACTGGTTCTTTTTCTCCTTCCTTCCTTCCTTCCTTCCTTCCTTCCTTCCTTCCTTCCTTCCTTCCTTCCTTCCTTCCTTCCTTCCTTCCTTCCTTCCTTCCTTCCTTCTTTCTTTCTTTCTTTCTTTCTTTCTTTCTTTCTTTCTTTCTTTCTTTCTTTCTTTCTTTCTTTCTTTCTTTCTTTCTTTCTTTCTTTCTTTCTTTCTTTCTTTCTTTCTTTCTTCTTCCTTCCTTCCTTCCTTCCTTCCTTCCTTTCTTTTTCTAAAATACAAGTATAATGACAAATTTATAGCAGAGATGAGATTGGAGAAACCAATTCCTTAATAGATCTCTCTCTCCCAGAAAGGAAATTCCCAACCCATGGTCTATTCTACCTCCAAACCTCAACCTCACCTTTACATACCCCAAATGGAAAGCTAGACAGTAGAACACAGGCTCTATCATAACAGGGTGGCCTTCACTTCTCTTTCTAGTCTCTATGGGAAAAGTGGATCTGGGGGAACAATTTTAAACTTTGCATACAAGTGCTTCATCCCAGTTCTAATCATAAAGGGTCATTTTGCAAAATGGACAGTGGGAGTTGGGGTGGGTGGGTGCCTTATCTTGCCTCAAAAAATTCAGAAGACATTAAAGGAGAATCCAAGGGCATTGATTCAAATAAGTCAAGTTTCATTAATGCTGACTTTGAACATTCCCCTCTTACTCTGTCTGTAAAAAATGGAATGAAGAAAGCAATCAAGATATAAATGACCTTGGAATTCTGGTACCACCATCCAATAGGAGTGAGCCCCAAACCCTGCCATCGTGTGATAAGATCACTGTAATTTAGAGAGACAACTAAAAGCACTGGTCCAGAGTTCAGGAAGACCTGAGTTCAAGTCCGACCTCAAATATTTGCTGGTTGGGTGGCCCTAGGCAAGTCAGTTAACTTCTGTTTGTTTCAGGTTCCTCATTTGTAAAATGAGGATAATAATAGCACCTACTTCCCAGGATTGTTGTGAGAATCAAATGACAACATATTTGTAAAGTACTTGGCACATAGTAAGTGCTATGTCAAATTTTGCTATTGTTAACTATGATTTTTACTTGGATTCCCTGTTGTTAGCTTAGACTAATTTAGGTTCTTAACCTGTTTTGTACTATGGACTCCTTTTGGCAGTGTCTGTGAAACCTATGGAAACTTTTTCAGAAAAGGATTTTTAAGTTCATAAACTAAAATACAAAGGAAACCAAATTTACATTAGAGAATGGCAGTAATTATGCCATCACAGAATGTAGAAGACCCTTCTACCTGGAATTAGACTGCAATACAGCTATGAAAATAATTTTTTTAAACCCTTACCTTCCGTCTTGGAGTCAATACTGTGTATTGGCTCCAAGGCAGAAGAATGGTAAGGGCTAGGCAATGGGGATCAAGTGACTTGCCCATGGTCACACAGCTAGGAAGTGTCTGAGGCCAGATTTGAACCTAGGACCTCCCGTCTCTAGGCCTAGCTCTCAATCCACTGAGCTATCCAGCTGCCCCCAGAAAATAATTTTTTTTAAAATGCACCTACCCCAGGTTAAGAACTCTATGCCCTAGATCAACATTGGCAAAGGTTTGGCATGTGTGCAGAGATGGCCCTCAGGGAGCTGCTCTGTTCCCCCTCTTCCCAGTGCCCGAGGACATTTTTTACATGCTCTGCTCTTCTGTCCAGCTGCCTAAAGTGAGTACTTTCTCCGCCTGCTCTCTGGGGGTAATGCAGAGGGGCTCACAGGCAGCTTGGGCACCCAAACTTGAAAACCTTTGCCAATGCTGCCCTAGACCTTGAACCAGTGAGGGACAGCTTAAATGGACTCCTCTGCCCCTCCCAACCCCACCACATTTTCTCCCCTAACCGCTTTTCTTCCCAGATACACTATGTCCTTGGGAAATAAAATCTTCAGGCTGTTTTGAAGTTAAAAATAAAACTTGTTTGTGGGTTCCCAGAAGAAACCACTTCCCCTATCAATTCTAAGGCCTCAAAATGTTACAGCAATCTAGCCACAATTAGAGGTAGATGAGGGCATTTGTCAAGATCAGCAGTGGGAGCAAGGTCATCTGGGAATGCCCAAGGTCAGTCTCTCCTGGAAAGGAAATTGACAGCCGGTGGACTATTCTACTTCCATCCCTGCCTTTACACACACCAGAGGGGGACGCAGACAAGACGAAGGCTTTGTCATAGTAGGCTAGGCATGGGCCATCAGAGAAGGCTGAAGACCCTCTGCCCTTTTTACTGAGGGATTTCACTAGCCATAGGCCTGTCCTTAGGTGTGTTAGGTTGCTCATCCATTCTTCGAGAATAGGGAACACAAAAACAAGTTCACCTGTCCCCATGATCCAGACAAACATTACTAGACAGAATATTGCCTTATGGTTCTCATCATTGTTTGTTCCATACTGGTCATAAGAACACAGACTAAAAGCTTAAATGCTCCAGAACCCAAATCCATCATGTGACAGATAAAGAAGCTAATGCCCAGAAAAAAGAAGTGAATTGCCCACAGTCATCAAGATAGAGCTTGGATTTGAACTTGGGTCCTCTGACTCCTAATCCAATGCTCTTTCCCACTATTTGAAGCTGCCTGCTGTGTAAGAAACACTAGCAAATAAGCCCCATATTTTGGGTAAGAAACATCCTCACACATATCTTATCTCACCACAATGAGAGCATAGGGAAAAGTGATCCAAGACAAGCACCCATGGAGACTCCCTGCCTTTCCTGACATGCCTTCTTCTGTTATGCTGAAAGGCACCAGTAAGTCTCCTTCCATGTTCTAATACCTCTAGAACCCTGGACAGTTCCAATTCACCATATAGCATTATTTCAGCACCCATCCTACTTCTTGTTGCTCATAAATCCAGTCCAAGTTCTTAGCACTGTGCCTGGTGCATAGTAGGTGCTTAATGTTTATTGATCGATGTGTTTAGTGCCTACTATGTGCTACATACTGTGCTGCAGAATGGCAATCAATTGCTCTCTGTCTAACTTAGCTCTGTGATGGAGGGGAATGGGGATGAGAAGTATGGGATGTTCTTGAACATGTATTTGCACCTGTATCTCTCCTCCTCATCACTCTAATGCAGCTTAATAATAAACAATAAACACCCACCAGCTCAGACCAAGGACTCCATGGGAAAACCTCCTGCAGAGCTGTTCCATTGTTGTTCCAGACATGGTCCTAAGCAGCTGAATTCAGTGGTACTCCGATACATTTTTTTAAAATCCATTCTTTCCTTGTAACTACTCTAAGACAGAAGGGTGAAGGCTAGGCAAACGGGATTAAGTGACTTACTCAGAGTCACACAGCTAGGAAGCATCCAAGGCCACATTGGAACCCAAGACCTCCTATCTTCAGGTCTGTCACTCTATTCACTGTGCCACCTAGCTGTTCTGCTGGTAAATGTTTTAACTGGCTCTTTAGGAAATAAAAAAATGTACACACAACACACTATTAATTTTCATCTGCATTACTGACATTTTGGTCATCATTTTCTGCAGTCCATACATAATCAAAAAAATAATAAATCAAGGCCTGATTGCTTCTGACTCCAAGTCCAGTGTCCTCTTCACTAAGCCATGATGTGCCAATATTTGAAAAGGGAACTCATTAATTCCCAGGGTGCCCCATGGTTGATTTGCACACTAAATCTTATTGATGCCTTTTGTTTTTATATCATAGCATTTCTGGAATTATCCACCCCTCCCTGAAACCAAACACTCCTTTGAAACAAGCCCTCCCATATCCCCCTAAATAAAGCAAAGACAAATCATTCAGGGGCTATGTCTGACAATGCATGCCACAATCTACCTCCATAGCCTTCATCTCTCTGATGGAAGAAGGGAGGCATGTTTCATTATGTCTTCTAGGTCCAGGTTTATTTATTAAAATTACTCAAAGTTTGATTTCTTTTTAATGCTCTTTTCATTAACCTAATGGTAATAATTGAGTATATTGTTTAAAGGTGATTATTATTTCATTACATTACCAATATCGGGGACAGCTAGGAAGCACAACCAATAGAGCACCAGATTTGAAGTCAGGAGGTCTTGGGTTCTAATCTGACCTCGGACACTTCCTAGTTGTGTAACCCAGGGCAAGTCCCTTAAACCTGTTGTCTAGTCCTTAGAATTGACCTTAGAGTAGAAGATAATGTTTTTTTTTTTAATCTCAAAGGAGGATTCAAACTGGGCAATGGAGTGCCTTTGGCCAATATGGTATAGCTTTTTAAGTGGGCAGTGTCCAAAATTGAAGAAATAATTTTGGCTGACACTTTTTTTTCAAATCCTGTGCTTCAGCAGTTCTTTTCATGGAGGGTTTGAGAGGAAGAATAGAAAATCTGGATTAAAAGCAAATGTTTGGCACTTACTATAAAGGTCAGTTTCATCCAGGATCTCGGATTTGATGATCTCTTCTATGATGTCCTCTAGAGTAACGATGCCCATCACCTCATAAAAGGGATCTCCTTCGCCCTCATTATTCACCCTCTGGACAATGGCTAGATGTGATTTTCCTGTAGAGGCAAAGAAATCTGAAATGTAGGCCCATCAAAGTAAGGATCCAGAAGATTTTCTTAACTTATCATGTTGCTGTCAGAGAGTCACACACAGTTTCTACTTTGCTTGGCGGCTCTTCAGGCTTTTAAAAATTTTTTATTACTTTTTAATCAATCAATCAAAAAGCATTTATTAGGGCAGCTAAGTGGCTCAACAGATAGAGTGAAGAGGCCCTGGGTTCAAATCTGACTTCGGATACTTCCTAGCTGTGTGACCCTGGGCAAGCCAGTTAACCCCAATGGCCCAGCCCTTACTGCTCTTCTGCCTTGGAACCAATACACAGTGTTGATACTAAGACAAGATAAGGGAAGAAGAAGGAGGAGGAGGAGGAGAATTTAAGTACCTACCATGCGCCAGTCACTGCGCCATACTGGGGATATGGAGAAAGACAGAAACAGTCCCAGACCCCAAGGAACTAATTTACATTACAAATATTTACAGATAATCTTTTAATAATAAACATTTCCCTCCTTCCCCATTCCAGGAGAGGTTTCTTCCAACAATGGGTAACTATAAAACTATTGATACAGTAACCTCATCTGAAAGTGAACATAACATTTCACATCTATATCACAGTCCTGATCTGAAATAAATTATTCGGTACATCCTATTATGAACCCACTTCACAGTTCATAGTTTTCACCAAAGTTATTTCATGATCCCTCGTGAGCTGAAAGAAAATTCTTTTCTTTGATCGTCCATATAGCATGACTCACACTGAAATCACTGCTAGATTTGGAGTCCAAGGACCTGGATTTAGGCAGGATTCAAACCTTTTGGCAGTGAGATGGTAGAGTGGATAAAATGCAGGACTTGAGTTCAATTGTGGTCCTGGACATTTACTAACTGTGTGACTCAGGGCAAGTCACTTAACCTTGTTTGCCTCAGTTTCCTTGTCTGTAAAGTGAGCTGGAGAAGAAAATGGCCAACCACTCCAGTATCTTTACCAAGAAAATCCCAAATGGGATTGTGAGGTGTTAGAAAGCACAATCCTTTTAAACTCTTGACATGGCCCAACAACCTTTCTGCTCCAAGTCCAGCATTCTTTATACTGAACCTTTCTGCCTCTAAGAAGAGGCCAAGAGACCTTTTGGCATCGAGCCTGTATAATTTGTGTTCCCTAGAAGCACTCCCCAATTAGCTTTGCTTTTATCTGCACTACAGAATCATTATCCTTTCCAAAACACAAGTCCAGTGGCAGATATTGGCCACAGTGCTGAACCTAGGGGTAGGAGGAACAGGCGGCAGCTTAAGGTACAACACTTGGTGCGGGGCAGGGAGACATTTTAATATTTTTTTAATGAGCCCACAATTTTTAATGGTAGAAATGCTGCTGTCTGTGGCACATTGGGACTTATTTGCTGATGAGGTACACACGTTATGTGAAAGTCTCCCAGTCTCTGGCAACAGAAAGCACCCAGGGGTGTCATTTTCAAACCTTGCCCAGCCCAGAGCATACAAATACCTTGCCCTAGCCAGGCTGGCAGTGCCATTTCTGGGTTCTAGACTATTTCCTTACCTTGTCTGAAAGATTTCAGAGATAACTCAGGGAGAATCTCAGTAAAGGCATTTGTCCAAATAGGAATCTAACAGGAAAAAAATGTCAAGTTCCCTTTAAATGACTGGCCAAGGAAAATCAACAAAAATGAAAAGCATAGATGAATAAAAGCCAGAGCAGTTAAGTAGGGTCAAAATAGAAAGTGATCATTTCAAAACATGAAGAATTTCTGCCCATCATCTGTTTCTGTTGGGACTTTGCTTTCCAATCTGAAACCTAAACATCAAGATGAAAAAGGTTTCATGTCAGAAACAACAAGGACTAAGTTAAGACAGGAGTTGAGAGCTCTGAAGGAAGATGCTCTGAGCCTTTTAATCAAGTGCCTCTTTTTGTGCAGTCTTCATGGAATGGGGGAAAGAGTCCTGGATCTCTGGTTCTAAACTCTAGTTCTGCCACTTGATATCTAAGAGATTTCAAAGAAGTCAATGACCTCTCCTCTCCGCCCCCCAGGGACTCAGTTTCCACATCAGCTGTGAAATGGGATGGTTGGGCCAGATATACTCTAAGGTTCCCTTCTAGCTCTAAAACAACTGTCTCCCTTCCTAGACTTTAAGCTCCAGAAGAGCAGGCAATTTGACTTCTTTGCCTCATTAGATCCTAATATGGGCCATTGCACAGAGCAAGTGCTCATTGAATGTTTCACAAACTGAAAAATTTCATGTCAAAAAAGAATCAGAAAGTTATTTCCTTTAGTGATTTTCTAAAATGCCATATTTCTATGGGTGAGTAGAAGAGGATGGAAGATGAGAAAAGATGACATTCCATTTGGATGAATGAATTCTGTAGAAAAACCAAAGATTCAAAAATAATAAATGGGTTGATTTAGAACAGCAGTCCTGGCCTCAAGTATTCTGTTGTGCAAGGGGCCAGTGAATGGGTGAACAAACTGTATGGGCATGGGCTACCCCAGAAGTAGGTGAAAGAGTTCCATCTGGTGGCACTCTCTGGTGATAGCAATGGGGAATAAACAATGGTTTCTATGCAACTAAGTGGTAAACTTGAGTCTCTGTCCACTGGAATGGAAAGGTCTGAGGATCAAGAACGGTGGCCCTTGGACCCACAATTCCTTCAATCCTTTATTGAAGCTTGACCAGGTCACCAGATACATTTTACAGGAACTGTCACATTGGTTCTAATTTTGCAAGCATCTTCATTTTCCTTTGGGTAGATGCTGCTTTGAAACACAAATTATTGATTCTCCCATCCATAACATTTGTATCTTTGTCTCTTAAATGGCAATAATGGGGGAAGTGGTTTGGATCCTGACTACGCCTTTTTCTCGCTTCTTTCTTGGGAAGGTCTGGGAAGTTAGCCCTTGAGGCAGAAAGATTTATAGTTACGGATAAGCACAGTGGCATTTCTAACTGTGGAAACCAGCAGAATTTCAAAAAAGCTTCCATAAGAATATTGCTCCATTGATTCCAGCCTACCCCACCCCCATATGATGACTGAGAGTATCCCCAGAAAAGAGGGTTGCTGTTTAAATATTTAGAACCACATAAAGCTGGGGCAGAGGTCCAAGAATCTCTTTTTTCAATTCAGCAGGAAGATCTTTTTAGTTCTGATGTATTTATATCTAAACTAATTTTGGCATGTGACCATGAACTGAAACGCACTACGACTTTATGGCTATGAGTCTTTTTCACTTCTGTGAGGATGTCTAAATAACTCATTTTTCTTTAGTCAGGCAATCCGTGCTCTAGAAATATTCCCTTCCTCTACATGGCTACCTCTCCTTTTTCTGGAGCCTTCTTAGTTCAGAAACTTCCATGCTGAAAAATTTTATCTCCCATAGAGCTGGCTAATTGGCACCTGCCTACTTGTGTCATCAGAGGGAGGGAATTAAAAAGTATTTACTTGAATGACACCTCATATGCCTTTAAATCCCTGAACTGCTCTTCAGTAGTAGATAGTCTCTGACATAGAGTGAAAATAGACTGGATAGTCCCATCCATCGAACTCAAGATATAGACCAAGCTTCTAATGATGTCTCTGTTGTAGCCATCCTCTGCCCCTTGACCGTCTTTCTTTGAAGATGTCTGCCACTGGGGATGGGTGCTACCCCTAATGTCTTTCCCCCATTGCCCTACCCTCCATTTATAGGTTTCCAGCCTTGGGTACCTCCAGCTAAGCCACAAATCCCTTCCTAAATATGCCATCTAAAAGCATATGGTTCTGCAAAGTTCTACAAAGCAATTTTTAAAAATCAATATTGATTCTGGATAGGACGAGCCAATATAATAAAAATGACCATCCTACCCAAACTTATTTATCTATTTAGTGCCATACCCATTGAACTACCAAAATACTTCTTCACTGATTTAGAAAAAACCATAACAAAGTTCATTTGGAAGAACAAAAGATCAAGGATATCCAGGGAAATAATGAAAAAAAACACATATGATGGGGGCCTTGCAGTCCCAGACCTCAAACTATATTACAAAGCAGCAGTCATCAAAACAATTTGGTACTGGCTAAGAAACAGAAAGGAAGATCAGTGGAATAGACTGGGGGAAAACGACCTCAGCAAGACAGTATACGATAAACCCAAAGATCCCAGCTTTTGGGACAAAAATCCACTATTCGATAAAAACTGCTGGGAAAATTGGAAGACAGTGTGGGAGAGAATAGGAATAGATCAACACCTCACACCCTACACCAAGATAAATTCAAAATGGGTGAGTGACTTAAACATAAAGAAGGAAACCATAAGTAAATTGGGTAAACACAGAATAGTATACATGTCAGACCTTTGGGAGGGGAAAGGCTTTAAAACCAAGCAAGATATAGAAAGAATCACAAAATGTAAAATAAATAATTTTGACTACATCAAACTAAAAAGCTTTTGTACAAACAAAACCAATATAACTAAAATCAGAAGGGAAACAACAAATTGGGAAAAAATCTTCATAGAAACCTCTGACAAAGGTTTAATTACTCATATTTATAATGAGCTAAATCAATTGTACAAAAAATCAAGCCATTCTCCAATTGATAAATGGGCAAGGGACATGGATAGGCAGTTCTCAGATAAAGAAATCAAAACTATTAATAAGCACATGAAGAAGTGCTCCACATCTCTTATAATCAGAGAGATGCAAATCAAAACAACTCTGAGGTATCACCTCACACCTAGCAGATTGGCTAACATAACAGCAAAGGAAAGTAATGAATGCTGGAGGGGATGTGGCAAAGTAGGGACATTAATTCATTGCTGGTGGAGTTGTCAACTGATCCAACCATTCTGGAGGGCAATTTGGAACTATGCCCAAAGGGCGACAAAAGAATATCTACCCTTTGACCCAGCCATAGCACTGCTGGGTCTGTACCCCAAAGAGATAATGGACACAAAGACTTGTACAAAAATATTCATAGCTGCGCTCTTTGTGGTGGCCCAAAACTGGAAAGCGAGGGGATGCCCATCAATTGGGGAATGGCTGAACAAACTGTGGTATATGTTGGTGATGGAATACTATTGTGCTCAAAGGAATAATAAAGTGGAGAAGTTCCATGGAGACTGGAACAACCTCCAGGAAGTGATGCAGAGCGAGAGGAGCAGAACCAGGAGAACATTGTACACAGAGACTAATACACTGTGGTATAATCGAACGTAATGGACTTCTACATTAGGGGCGGTGTAATGTCCCTGAACAACTTTCAGGGATCCAGGAGAAAAAAAACACCATTCATAAGCAAAGGATAAACTATGGGAGTGGAAACACCGAGAAAAAGCAACTGCCTGAATACAGAGGTTGAGGGGACATGACAGAGGATAGACTTTAAATGAACACTCTAATGCAAATACTATCAACAAAGCAATGGGTTCAAATCAAGAAAACATCTAATGCCCAGTGGACTTACGCGTCGGCTATGGGGGGTGGGGGGGGAGGAAAAGAAAATGATCTATGTCTTTAACGAATAATGCTTGGAAATGATCAAATAAAATATATTTTAAAAAAAAATCAATATTGATTCAAGTGCAGAAGAGCTCTAAAAGCTGGTCAACTGTAGTTAAATCACTATCATAGGGTCACATTTGAACCCTGCACCTCACTTTAGGCCTAGTCTTCTTTCCACTGTGCTATCTGCCGCCCCTTTACAATGCAATTTAATGGACAAGTATTTATTAAGCACCTATTATGGGTCAGGCATTATGATAGGTGCTAGGAAAACAAAGGAAGGAAAAAGAAAACACTGACAGTTGTGCAAATAGAAATTTGCTACACCCAAACTACATTTACCCAGAATCCTTTTAAGTTTTAAGTAAGTTTTGAATTTGAGCCAGTAGTTCAGGTGTAGCAAATTTCTATTTGCACACAGTCAAGGAATTTACAATCTACTCCTGACTCCTGTGAATATCCTACTCTGTTCTGAGTCTTCTCTTTTTCCTCTATAATTTTTCTCTTGATGCTTTCATCACTTTCCATTCCTTCCATTTTCATTTCTGTGGACAACTCCCATATCTATCCTCTCTCTGTTGAGTTTCATTCCTCCTAGAGTTTGCCTCTAAGTCCCAGGATAACAGCTACTCCCTACAAATGGCCCACTCCCAGAAAACTTCAAGAACCTGGTCTTGATTGAGGGGTGAGTCAAGATTGAGCTAGTGTTGGCTAGCCATTTCTTATTTTGGCTCCAGTGGTTCATTCAAAATGTTCTCTGTACTCATCCTCAGACCACTGTGACAAAGGGCTCTTCTCTGGCACCAGAGAACTTCAAGTGAGTGAGGAGAGTGGCTTTCTTTCACCGCTTTGGACAAGCTGAATGAGTCATTGTCCCTCTGACCCAGAATCTAACGTGAAAATTGGCCACAGGATTATACTAGTCTCTCTTGTGAATTATAACTGTCTTCCTGTTTATTTTTTCTCTGCTGATAGATGTGCCTATCATTCATTCATCTGGCACAAAACAGGGTGTGCTAAGGATGCTGGGTACAGTCATGCCTCTCTTAGAATAGAGGAAGAAGTCCAATGGGAAGGCACATCCCTCCTCAGGAAATCCTCCCAACCCTAGAGATGAAAGAAGGTCCTGTTAGGTATTAGTTTTACTCAATTCTAGCAGCTGGGAATTTTATGACCAAAGTTATAGGGATTCAAGCTTCAAGGTTTGTAGCTCCAAAGGTTAGGGAGTCTCACCGAATCTCTCTTTATCACTCAGCCCAAGAGCCATTTCCACATAAAGTCTTTCCTGGAATCATCAGCTGCTAGTCCCTCGCTCTCAAATAATTTTGTATTTATTTCTATGTGTGCATATTCTTTGAATGGAATGTGAGCTTCTTCAGAGTTGGGTCTTTTTTCATATCCCCAACACTTAGTACATAGATTGTTGCTGTTGTTGTTCACGTATTTTCCAGTCACATCCAACTCTTCATAACTCCATCTGGGGTTTTCTTGGCAAAGATACTGGAATTTCTCCAGCTCATTTTCACAGAAGAGGAAACTGAGGCAAACAGGATCAAGTGATTTTCCCAGTGTTGTATCTGATTTCAAGTCTTCCTAACTCTAAGTTCAGTATTCTATATCCACTACGCCACTTGCTTGTCCAACTCACAGTAGATATTTGTTATGGATGCTCTATGTGGCATAAATCAATCAGCAAGACTGCATCATAAAATACAAACTTAAACTGCTTGGCCAGGGTCTCAGGAGACAATCTCTAAGAATACTGAGAGACTCAAATCTCAGCAGTGTATATAGTTATGGTTTCCCATTACATAAGACCAAGAGATGCTCAACAATGTGAAATGGATCTTCCATTATGGTGAACACAGGATCACAGACTCTCAGCATGGGAAACAATCTTGGAGATCATTTAGTCCAATGATTTTATTTTGCAGATGACAAAATCAAGGCCAAGGGAGATGTCACGTTCTTTTTAAAGTCACACAGAAGTTTAATAGTAGAGTTGAATCTGTGTCTCCTATCACACAGTCCAAAGTTCTTTCTACTCTCCATCTTGCTACCCTTTCTATAATCTAAGCCAATCAAAATCACTATTCAGATTCAAATTTAATCAGTTTTCTTTTTAAAATATACTTTTATTGGGGCAGTTAGGTGACTTAGTGGATAGAGAGACAGACCTGGAGACAGGAGGTCCTGGGCTCAAATCTGACCTTAAATACTTCCTAGCTGTGTAACCCTCAACAAGTCACTTAATCCCAACTGTTTAACCCTTACCACTCTTCTGCCTTGGAACCAATACTTTGAATTGATTCTAAGACAGAAAGTAAGGGTTAAAAAATACATACTTTGATATTTTAATGAGGTCTTCTGATGAGACAGTGAAAAGAGCATTGGATCTGTCATCTAAGGACTTGGTTTGATATCTCAATTCAACTGCTTTATCTTCAGTGTGAAGGCAGATGAAGAGATTCAAATGTACTACCATCTTTTCTCCCATTGGTGTGTGACCCCGGGCAAGTCACTTAATCCCATTTTCTATCTTGTACTCTTTTATTCTAGAGTTTTCACTAAGATAGAAAGTAATAGATTAAAATAAAATGGTGCGTGCGTGCGTGCGTGCGTGCGCGTGTGTGTGTGTGTGTGTGTAGACACTTGGCTATGTTTTGGGGGCAGAGAATGAAATGGATGATCTCTAGTAGTACTTCTAGGTTTCTTCTCTCTGCTACTACTATCGTATTTTAGTCATAAAGTTGTTCTATTGCCTTTAAACTTTAGAGTTTAAATCACTTCAGTCATGACTTATCTTTAACTCCTTTTCCTTTAAGGCTTTTAATAAAGCCTTCTTGCTTCATATTCTTATCATAGTACAACTAATTGTTGATTATCTATGCTAATTCCTCCTCTACTACACACTATAGCACAAAGAACAATTAACTCACCAAAACAGCTAATTTTGGATAGAAGAGAAAAGAATTGATTTGCTTCTGATATTAACCATAAACAACCAGTTTGGAAGGGGTATCAAAAGTTCATCTACTTTTAATTTCAATTACATGACATTGAGAAGCTATTGAATGAACAAAATCAATGCAACAAGAATAATAAAGAAATCACAAATTGTGGAAAACCTTTGTATTTCATATCTATGATAAGGGTCTCAACTATATTCATATAAGGATCTTATCTATATATTACTTTATATGAATATATAGATGAGTTCCTTATCCTACATATATGATACAAAGATTATTACATATATCATTTATATACAGAATTAATGTAAATATACAAGACTAAGAACCAGCCCTAATAAGTAAGTAGTCAAAGAACATGAACAAATATCTCTCAAAAGAACAATTATAAACTATTAACAAGTTTATCTTGAATGGAGTGTTGATCAGTCGACCTCTTTATCCATTGAATTTCCAACTCACTTCATGAAATTGGAAGAGGTAAGTGACAGGTAATGGAGATAAGGTGTAAGATTTGTCATCTTCTGGGCCCTCGCTGCTCTTTTGCCTTGGAATCAGTACTTAGCATTGAGGTAAGGGGAAGAAGAAGGAGGGGGAGGAAGAGAGAAGAATAAGGAGGAAGGAGGAGGAGGGGAAGAAAATTGATAGCTTTTAGTCTGATAAGCAGAGACTTAAAGGGAGACCCAGACCTGAGATTCACTACAGTGTAGCACATGAATGGATAGTTAGAATGATGACCTGTGTTATCCAGAAAAGGGTAATTATATTCTGAGTACTCTGTCCAAGAAGGCAGAGATCTACACAATCTCTTGGTAAGATTTCTGTGTCACATAGTGAAGATAAACAAAGTTTTAGTCCTGGGACTTTAGTCATCTAGAAAATACATTTTTATACTAGAATACTGTAACCCACCTTATTCCCCAAGATATTGGCTAAAAAAGGTATTAGAGAAATTGCATTAGGACCTTCTACAGAACTCAATTCTTGCTGTATTTATGTCTCTGGGAAAGGGAAAGATGGAAAATGTTGCAGTTCTGGTGATGGGTTGGGGAGGACTGGCTTCAAGGGGGATGTTACTCTAATAAATACTATCTTAGTCACAGAACATGAGGTCATCTAGTTCCACCTCCACATTTTATAAATCAGTACACTGAGGCCCAGGGAGGGGAAATGACTTCTAGGGAAAGTGTTATATTCTCCAATTCAGTCCTATCTCAAAAGCATTTATTAAGTGCCTACTGAATGCAAGTCAATCTGTTAGGGGCCAGGAAACAAAGATAAGACCAAAAAAAAAAAAGCTCTATCGTTGCCTTCAAGGAGTTTATATTCTACTTGGGGTGGGGGGACTATAAATAGTAGAACTAAAAAGGAAGATGAGAACCTGATCAAACAAACATTGATCTGCTTAATTGCACTTATAGTTAAGCTAGCCTACAAACAAGTTACCTGACTTTCCTATAGAAAGATGGTATTAAGATCATAGGATTTTTAAACCTAGAGTTCCTTTAGATATCATCTAATCCGATTCCTTCACTTTACAAATGAAGAAATTAAGGATTAAAGAGATTACTCAAGATTAAATATTATCATTTTACCACACATGGGGCATTAACACCATTATAGCAGCATCAAAAAGGCTGTTGACTTCATTGCATGTTACTCTGAATACAGCAGATAAGATGTCTCATTACACTTGATCTTAGTCAAAAGTCTGAGAAAAATATGACTTTGCACAGAGTAGGTGCATTATACAGATTTGTTGGACAAATGGAAAAGTGACAAAGTGATTTCAGTTTTCCATCCCCAGCTCTAAATTTGTCTCTGATGCTAAGACTCAGTTCCTCTTTTTCATTACAGAATTATCTGTCTCCTGAAAGGCCCAAATCATTGAAGGGAGAAGTAATTTCCCAAAATTAAGTACCATGATTTCTAAGTAGAGGCACCTGGAAGATCCTGGGCCTCGATCATCTCAATACACTTCTTTGAGCACTTTAAAAAGCTCATTTGATTTTGTGCAATAGCCCACAAGGCAAAGATTGAAGATGACTAACCAGATTTCCTGGAGAAAGACAGGATGTGCCTCCAATTACAATAAAGAGGAATTGAGAATGCTGCCTATATATGTCCTTGTTAGGCTCAGCCTCAACCAACTAGAGATATCCTGAAACCAGCAAAGGATTAGTGCACTCTCTCCTGTTTGTAAAAGCAGTGGGAGCCTGGTGCCCTACTTTGCCATTTGATTTTCTCTGCTCTCAAATCCTGCCATGACCAATTTTTCATACTATAGAATCAAAGACTCTTATAGAGCTGGAAGAGATCATGGACATCATCTAAATAGGGCAAGGCTTCTTAAAATGAACTTGTTTGAAAAAACAATTTGACATAGCTGTATTTCCCTAGAACTGGCTTCTTTTGGTATATTTTTATGCATTTAAAACATGATTCTGAAAAGTGGGATATTGGTTTCACAAAAAATGGGCATGATCCATGGATATAGAATAACTCTTCCATCCCATATTACTTGAAAGGGATTGGCATGTAGAAGAGGTAGAGGACAGAATACTGGACTTGATATCAGAAGATCTGGCTTTTAATCCATCCCAAAGACTAGTCATTAAAAAACTCTGTGGGCAAGAAGTAACTTCTCAAGAGTCTTAAGATCCTTATCTATAAAATGGGGATAATGAAACATGAAACCCCTTTGGTTGTTGAGTTGTTTCAGTTGTGTCTAAATCTTCATTGAACCAATTTTGGAGTTTTCTTGACAAAGATACTGGAGTGTCCTGCCATTTCCATCTATAGCTCATTTTTAAAGATGAGGATACTGAAGCAAACAGGGTTAAGTGATTTGCCCAGGATCACACAGCAAATTAATGTCTAAAAGCCAGATTTTAACTCATAAAGATGAGTATTCCTGATTCTAACTGCTGTCACCCAGCTGTCACATCAAACCCTTCTATAACATCTAAATTATTTTGTTTTAATGGATTTTTGTGAAAATAACCACTTCACTTCTAGCCAGGAGGAATGAGGTTTCTAGTAGAGTTCCCCAAGAGTTGGTACTATTTAACAATTTTATTGATTATTTATTTTATTTTTTAAATCTTTACCTTCCATCTTGGAATCAATACTGTGTATTGGTTCCAAAGCAGAAGAGTGGTAAGGGCTAGGCAATGGGGGGTAAGTGAATTGCCCAGGGTCACAAGGCTGGGAAGTGTCTGAGGCCAAATTTGAACCCAGGACCTCCCATCTCTGGCTCTCATTTCACTGAGCTACCTAGCTGCCCCTTATTGATGATTTAGGTAAAGGCAGAGATGGTACACTGGTCAAATCTGCAGATTGTGGGCTATTGCACAAAATCAAATGAGCTTTTTTAAGTGCTCGAATGAGTATATTGAGATGATCAAGGCCCAAGTACAATACTTGGAGGACTAGCCAATGTTTTGGGTGACAAAGATCCAGAAAAGATCTCAATAAATTAGAACATTGGTCTGAATCTGATAATATGAAGTTTAAGTACATCTAAATATAACTTCTTATACTTGAGTTCCAAAAATCAACTCCACAAATTCAAAATATGGGAAATAAAGTGGGATAGTAGCTTAAAAAAAAAAGAAAATATATTTTTGAGTTTGAAGAGTTAGAAGTTCAACATAAGTCAACAGGGTAATAGAGTAATAAAAAAAAAACAACTAACATAATCTCAGGTACCATTAAGAAAGGCACAATGACTGGCACCAGGGAAAAGATAGGGATGTACATTTCTGCATGCCTCATTCTACAAAGATCAGAGTTTGGAAGAGGGCAATCAGTATGGTGACTGAACCCAAGAGAATACCGTAGGAAAACTGTCTAAAGGGGTTGGGCTGGGGGTTAGCCTGGAGGAGAGGAGACTCAGAGGGAATATGATCAGGGCTTTCAAGTATCTGAAAGGTTGTCATACAGAAGGATTAAATTTGTTCTACTCCAACCCAGAAGGCAGAACTAGGGACAGAAATTTAGTGCAAGGAAAATCTTCTTAACCATTAAAGCCATCCAAAAGTGGGGCAGGCTTCCTCAAGAAGCTCTGGGCTCTCCCTTGTCAGAAGCCTCCAAGCAAAGGTTAGATAACCATGCATTAAGTGTGTTTCAGAGAGTTTCTTGTTAAGGTATTGCTTAAGCTTAAATGATAGATACCAAGATCCCTTCTCACTCTAAGAAACCAGGTTATAGGACCTGAAAATGAAACATCTTTTGTTGTTCAGTTATGTTACACTCTTCATGACCCCATTTGGGCTTTTCTTGGTAAAGATATTAAATTGATCTGCCATTTCCTATTCCAGTTCATGTTACAGATGAGGAAACTGAGGCAAACAAGGTTAAATGACTTGGCCAGCTAGTAAGCGTCTGATGATAGATTTGAGCTCGGGAAGATGAGTCTTCAGTGGATAGCACGCTATCCACTGCACCAACTAAATGCTCCCCAGTTTTTTAGTCATGAATTATCAATGTAAAGTCAGCTCAGAACATAATCAAAGGGGTGTCCTACTGGGTGTTTGGGTAGGATTTTGTTGAGCTGGTTAAGATGTCTGAATTGGAAAGGAGTGAGAAAACTGAAGGGCTGACACTAAGAGAGAGCAGGAGAGCATGACTCAGCTCTCATCCTCCCCCCACAATGTAACTTGAAATATCCTGAAACAAGTGACTTGATGTGGAGACCAGAGCCACAGACAGATCATATTCTCTTGATATAGTAACTCATTGTTACCAGAAAAAAAAGTGCTCTCATTAAGGACCAGCTAAAGAAAAGGGCCATTACCCTGTTACACAAAAGACTTCACTGTGACGAGAACCTATACTATACCTCCCGAGATCTCACTGCCAAGAGACTGACTGTTCACAGAAGTTGCCTGCAGAGGCTTCTCCTCTCTGGATATGATGAAGGAAGTCTCGCCTAGAGATTTTACTAAGGTCTCTTCAGTAGGGCACGAGAAGAGATATGAAACTCAGAGACTAATCTTCCAAACACTCAAGAATGTACACGAATGAGAGGCACTGTGGTGTGGTGGAGAGGGAAATGAGTTCAAATTCTAACACTTACTAATTCTCGCTGCAGGACGATGGGGTTACAACTAGGCAGGGCAGTACTGAAGAGAGCTGGGTCTAGAGTCAGGAAAACCTGAGCTCAAAGCCAGCTTCAAAAGCTTACTAAGGAGGTCACTTAATCTCTATTTGCCTCAGTTTCTCAAACTGAGGATAATAGTGACACCTACCTGGAAAGGTTTTTGTGAGGTTAAGATGAGATAATATGTATAAAAGTGCTTTGCACAGTGCCTGGAACACAGTAGGCACTATATAAATGTCTATTCCCTTCCACCATGGGCAAGTCACTTAAGCTTTCAGTGATCCCAGCCTATTCACTAAGGTGTTACAGAACAGTTATATCCATGGGGGAAGTTCCTTCCATTGGTCTAGATCTAACAAAATATTGTGTTTTTAGACTTTTTGTGTCCAACTCTCAGACTTACTCCTCTAGGGTATAGGGCTAGTGAATGAATAAAGTAAGTTAAGGCAGTATGGTACCCTAACTTACGACATTTATGGTGTCATGGAATGAACTCTGGATCTGAGAGTCAGCTGGCCTGGATTTAAATTCTGGCTTTCTCCTCCTACTGGCTGTGCAGCCTCCAGCAAGTCCTTTAACTTCTCTCATAAAATAACAGCCTTGGTACTTTTAGTATCTGTCTCAAATGCTTTGTAATCCTTAAAGTTCCTTAAGTTTCACTATATCACGAAGCCATAACTTTGTTGGCGTGCATCCTCTCTTTGCCAACACGGAATGTGACCCTTCAAAAGATGCACTGTCCAAGATATTCATTACCTTGGGACAAGCACTTGTCAAACCTTTCCACACTTAGCCACGCTGGTCCTTTCAGCAATAGACAGTCCATCGCTGTGCCTCTTGTCTTGGGTTCTTAGTTTTTTTTGCATCATGGACTCTTTTGGTCAATCTGGTGAAACCTATCGATCCTTTCTGAGAATAATGTTTTTAAATGCACAAAATAAAATATATAAGAATATATATATATATATATGAAATTACAAGAAAGAAAACACCAAATGGGGTCAAGAAGTGTTGGACATAACTGAATAAGAGCAACAAAAGATATTTCCTTTTCAGGACCTCTAGACTAGGATTTCTACATACAGAATCTCAGAGTAAGAAGGGATGGATGTCAGCAACATCCAAGTCTAATCCATACCTGAACCAGAATCCCTCTTGCAGCATACTCAATTCATGGTCATCTAGCTTTTGCTTGAAGACCTCTGACAAAGCCGAGCCAAACTTCCTGAGGCAACCCATTCCACTTTTGGATAGCTTTAGTAGTTAATTTTTTTTCTTATACCAAATAAAATTATAAGAATATATAAGGAATTATTGAAACGTAGTTATCAAAACATTGGATGAAAACAGTTCAGAGACTTAGGGGTAAGAACCTCTACCAAAGTCTTTCCAGCTTAGATCCTAGATTTAAAGCTGGAAGTGACCTCTCCAGATCACCTAGTTCATTTCTAGCTGGGAACCTGAAGGCCAAGAAAGTCAAGTGATTTGCCTAAGGTCACTTGAGGACCAAACATCTGAAGTGTCTTCTGTCAGTAGAATCAACTTCATACTACACCAGGAGATGTATTCTGCTGCTAAAGCCTTTGAGAATCTCAATGTACTAGGATGAAGGTTTGGTGGAGAACAGTACCATTATTATGCTGATGAAATGTAGCAATAAGACAGACAGATGGAACCAATACTTAGTAAGTAATAAGATCAAAGATAAGGGTTAAAAAAAGTTGAAAAGGAGAAGAGTAGTTCCCAAAAAGTAATTTGCCCTATTTTAGAGATCTGTCATATACCAAGCTCTCTAACCCATCCCTACCATGGTAGGAAAGGCACCATGTAAAAAGCACTAGATTGGAAATCAAGGTAAAGGTTCTTGGATATAGATTTGGAAATAATGTTTGAGGTCATCAAATCTAGCCCTATCATTTTACAGATGAGCAAAGTAAGGCCCAAAGAAATTATGTGACTGGCCCAGGGTCACATAGCTAATAATTGAATTTGAACCCAAGAAGTTTCTCTGTCAGCTCCAATACCCTATATTGCCATTACATAGAGGTGAATTATTTTAACTCATAATTTTCTCATCTATGAAGTCTGAGTTTATGATAAATGTGAAGGGTGACTACAAGGAAGTCAGATTCTCTCCTCCTTCTCCTCCTCCTCCTCCTCCTTCTCCTTCTCCTCCTCCTTCTTCTTCTCAGAGCTTATCTTCATCCTTTAGGAGACGAATTTGATTCTCAGAAATGGGCAAGAGACAAGCCAAATCTGATTTAAAAAGTGACTCATTAAACTGGGATGTACATAATTAAGAAGTAATAAGACTGTTTTATCTCCATAGCCAATCAATGTTCTCTGAAGACAAGTCCAAGAGAGGAGTTCCAGTAATGAAAGGCAGTATGGGATAGTGTGTAGGGTGCTAGACTTGGAGTTGGAAAAATTTATTCAAATCTCACCTCAGACTCTTACTATTTGACCCTAGAAAAGCCACTTAACCCTGTTTGCCTCAGTTTCCTCATCTGTAAAATGAGCTGGAGAAGGAAATGGCAAACCACTCTAGTATCTTTGCCAAGAAAACTTAAATGAGGTCATAAAGAGTCAGACAGAATTGAAATGACCAAACAACAACAGAATGGCATGGGACTCAATGATCTCTAAGATTCCTTCTAACTCTTGTCTATGATTAATATCCTGATCAAAAAAATAACAGTGTAAAAAGAGTATATGGCCTCATAAGGAAACTACTTTAAAAGGAAAGACAATAGAGACAATGTACCAGTGTGTCTTGGATATCAATATCACTTCTATTTCCTACTATGTGCCCATGGACAAGTCACTTAATTTTCTGAGCTCCAGTTCTTCATTAGTTAAATATAGACAATACTACCTCTACCAACTTCACAGTTCTTAGGAAGATCAGAAGACAAAATATATATGTGCTTGGTAAACTTTTAAGCCTAAAAAGTCAGGTATAGTGAAAAATCGGGCTCATTATTGTTATAGTTCTCTCCATTAGCATCCTTGATCAGCAACTTCACCTTTTTCTTGCTTGGTATACCAGGAAGGGCCCCACACTCAGTGTCAGAAGCCTTGAGTTCAAAGTCCTGCTTCTACCTCTTACTAGCTCTGTCATCTTATACAAGACACTTCAATTTTCTGGGCCTCAGTTTCCTTTTCTTTAAAATTTAGAAATTGTACTAGATGATGGTTCTCAATGCATAGTGTCGGGACCTCTGAGGATCCCCAAGGCCCTTGTACGGGGTCTTCAAAACCAAAGCTGTTATCATAATAATGCTAAGATGTTTTCATTTCTAACATGATAAATATCAATAGATACAACCCATTAATTTTATAAACCTATTTTTGAGGGTCTCAGTGATTTTTGGGGGGAGTGTAAGGGGGATCCGGAGACCTGCTGACCTAGATGATGCTGGGTCTAAACTCTGAATCCTCTGATCCAAAATCCCAGCCCTGTGGATAAATTACTACTTGTACTATCTAGCCACCAAATCCTGAGGACTAACTGAGATGATCCATGTAATAGGGGACTGTGAAAAGAATTATAGAAATGTCTTAGTTTCCTCACATCCCAGCTATTTACTTCTCAGCTCACTTTTATGTCTTGTTTTCTCCCATTAGATTGTAATCTCCTTGAGGACAGTGCTGCCTTTTTTTCCCTTCATCTGTATCTCCAGAGTCTAACATAGTGCCTGGCACCTGGTAGGGACACATTTATTGACTGAATAACTGATCTGTAAGATAGAATTAATGCCAACTCCATTTACCACACAGGGTTGTTGTAAGGTCCAAATAAGCAAATGTATGCAGATGGTTTTCTGACTTTAAAGCACTATATAAATATCAACTGTTATTGTTAATGCTATTAGAGCTGTTGTTATGGTTATGTTCCTATAGCTACCCAGCTGTTGCCCCAGGCAACTAATTCTTTCCTGGCTATCCAGAAATGTCTTGTCCTTGTGTTCCTGAAGCTGGAAAGCAGGCTCTGGCAATTAGAGAGACAGAAACCTTTATCCTGAAAACTATTAAGCTCAGGCAATAAGAACAAGGTGTGGGAGGAAGATGAGTGAAAAGCATTCCTTATGTAACAAGAAAGGAGAGAAAGCCTTTGGAAGACGCGAAGATGAGAGGCAATTTGGGATTTGGAGTGAGAGAATTTAGGTTCAAATCCCAGCTCTGCTACTTGGTGTGACCTTGGAAACTCACAACCTCTCTGGGCCTCGGTTTCCTTACCAGTAAAGTAAAGGAGCTAGATTCTATGATCTCTGAGGTTGCTGCCAACCCCAATGAGGTTAAGTGCTGGGAATATGCAGAGATGAGTGAAGATATCAAACTTAGATGAAGGGAAACAGATAAGTCTTTTCAGCTTGGAGCACCGTTAGGAGAACATAAAGTCAAGGCTGGTTGGGAACACAAGTTTGAAATGGGCAAGAAGGTGCTCTGTTGGACAAACTGGAGCGAATATACTGGGGGGGGGGGAGCGAACCTCTGTAGCCCTGGGAGAGATGGCCTTCTGGGCCCACGAGGGCAATACTAGAGACCAGGGAGTGGGGAGGGAGAGGGGGCTGCTCACCCTTCTTAAACTCCTCCAATACCATGTCCAGCCGCGTGTCATTGAAGACGCAGTGAAGGGGCCGGTTGTAGAAGCGAGTGACGGTGAGAAGAGGGGTGCAATCGTCAGGGTCTACAAAAGCCAAGTCCTTAACAAACAGTATGTCCACGATGTTGTGCCGCTGGTCGCCCTCATATACCGGGATGCGCGTGTAGCCGCTGCGCAGGATCTCGGAGACGGTGGAGAAATCGAGCACTGCGTCGGAGCGGAGCATGAAACAGTCCCCCAGAGGGGTCAGTACTTCCTCCACCACCTTAGTTCGCAGCTCCAGGGCTCCCTGGATCATGTTCAACTCTTCCTTGACCAGGTCGTTGTAGGGGTCTGCGGCCCGCAGCGTCTCTAGCAGCTTCTCCCGGGTATAGAAGGTGCTGATCTCCTGGCGCAGAGCCCAGTCCAGTAAGCGGCCGAGCGGGTAACACACCGGGAAGGCAGCAGCCATTAAGAGTCGGGTCAGGCAGACGCTGTGTGAGGCGATGGCAAGCCCGTGGCGGGAACACACCGAGTAAGGGCAGATCTCGGCGCCCAGAAACACGGCGCCTGTGCATAGCAGCGTGGGCAGCCAGGGAAAGTGACTTCCCCCGCCCCAGTCTTCTCCTCCATCTCCGACGCCCGGAGGCAGCGAGGCGCACAGCCAACCTGCCAGGGCTGCATTGGCTCCGGCCTGCCCCAATAGCAGGGTGCACAACAGATGCGTCCCGCGGCCCCGCACCGCCTGCACCCGGCGCGCTTGCTCCTGCTCGGCAGCCGAGCCGCTGTTCCTCAGCACCCGTAACTCCACCGGGTCTAGTGAGAGCAGGCTCAGGCGCAGGCCGCTGAAAAGGGCCGACAGGGCGAGCAGCAGGACTGCACCTAAAGCCCTCAGCCAGACCGGGGGCAACAGTTCTCCGCCTGGGCCATACAGCCTCGGCCTGACTCTTAGAAGAAAGCCACCTGCCGCGCCGTGGTGGTGCCAAGCGCGCCCGTCCCAGGCGCACAACGAAAAGAGCTTCCCGCGGCCTCCGGTGTTGGCTCGCTCCGCCTCCCCCTTGCGCAGTTCTCGCACCCGCACCTCGACCAGAGCGGAGCCAGCAGCGCCGCCCGGCCGCAGAGGACCCAGCACCTCCACGTCCGATGCCCAGCCGCTCTGCTCGCGGCACCGTTGAGGCCCCGGGGGCCGGCTCGGGAGGGCGCTGGGGGCCACGACGCCGCTTCCGGGGGGCTCTTCGATAAACACCAACCTCGGGGCCCAATCACCGGTGCCATTGTCCCCCGAGGAGCGGGTAGGAGCAGGGAGCAGCGCCGCGCTCGTCGCTGCGCCCGGCTGAAAATAGACCCGCAAGAGGAAACTGGTCCCCTCGGCAGCGCGCAGGGTGCCCCCCTCCAGGGAGACGCGGCCACCCGCGGTGTCCTCCGGCCTCAGCCCCAGCAGCCAGGCGGCCGAGGCCGGGGGTTGAGGTGACAGGGAGAAAAAGAGCAAAAGCACGGCGCCTCGGCTGCAGCAGCACCGGAGACTGGCACCAGCCACTGCCGCCGCCGCCGCCGCCGCCGCTGCTGCTGCTGCCGCCGCCGCCGCCGCCGCCATCCTGCACCCGGCCCGGGCGCACGTGATACTGCAGTGAGGGGAGCACGGACCGGGAGGAGGAGCCCGGAGCTGGGAACCCGGCCCCAAACGGGTCACCACGTGTGTGCTTCCCTGGCAGGAGGCGGTGATGGCATCCTTCCCAACCCCCCCGGGGTGAAGCCTGTGGTCACCTGGCACAGCTTCAAGGATGGTCCTTGCATTGTATGTGGACTCCCATCTTCATGGACCAAGAGAGAGGGCACCCTAACAGCAAAAGGTAGTTGAATGTGTAGGCTAGTGTGTGTGTGTGTGTGTGTGTGCGCGCGCGCGCGCGCGCGTGTATGTGTGTTTGAAATGTCAGTGGTCTTTGGCCAAGTCCCGGCATCTCTGAAGACAAGTAGACCAGGTGAAGTCCTCAGTCAGGAAGGGCTTCAACCAGTGCATTCCCACTGAGAACTGGTCCTTCCTCCTTCCTAGCTACTTCCCCCATCAGCTCAGCCAATTTCAGCCTACAGCTTTCTCTTGGCAAGTTAAAGTGTTTTGCATTCTTGCCTCTTTTGAGATCCACCCATTAGCTGCATGCTTCCTTGTATTTTAAGGAAATTCTGGAAACAATACTTCGCATTTCCAGTGCACAGTTTGGTAGTTGGACTTGACCCTCCAAATAGTTTTTCATGGTCGTTGTTTAAAGTTATTTAAATGAATATGGCCTTAGGATTCAGGGTTTTGGCTTTAAAAGATAGCTCTAGTGCAAAAATGAATAATATGGAAATAAGTATCAAGGGATAACATTTGTACAACCCAGTGGAGTTGCTTATCGGCTCTGGGAGAGGGGAGGGAAAAGGAGAGGGAAAGAAAATGAATCCTGCAAACATGGAAAAGTATTTTAAAAATCAATAAGTTGACTTCCTTACATAATCAAAAATGGATACAAAACTGTCTTATTTGTTGAATATTTTTCTTCCTTTTCTTTGCCACCGTGAGCATCAGTAGTGAAAATTGTTTTCCTTGCCTTTGTAAGGGGACAGAACTCAGGTATCTGGCCCTGATTCAAAGTATAGGAAAGAAACATTTTTAAAAGCAATTATTGAAATCTTTTGATCTGATCTTCCCTTTCTGAATATATCCTATCTTCAGCCTCTACTTTCAAATTAAAAAGAGGGAAAAGCAGTTCATCAAAATTAAAGAACATATCAGTCATTTGTAAAAATATATACAACATTCTATAGTCTGATCAGTGCAGCAAACCTGAGCCAGGCCTCAACTACATTTTCTGTGCAGATTTTGGATAGGTCAGAGAAGGGAGATCAAATCTGAGAAGGGCCCTTTGGTGTCTCAGTGTTGCTATTTGAAAGGAAAAGGAGTTATTGGGGTAGGGGCATGTACAATGACCCGACTTCCCTCTCTTTTCCTCCATTCTTCCCCCTCACTCTCATCCTCCATCTCCAAAAGAAAAAGCATCTGAAATTCAAGGCTCTATCTCAACCCTCCATCATGGTCTTGACTAAGCTACTAAAGACAAATTCTCTCAAAATCTTAAATGTTTACCTTCCATCTTAGAATTGATACACATATCACTCCCAAGGCAGAAGAGCAGAAAGGGCTAGGCAGTTTGAGGTTGTCAACTTGCCCAAGTCAACATCTTCTTTTAAAAGAAAACCTATACTTTAAAAAAGGTGAACAGTGGGGGGAAAAACCCTGAAAAACCTACTCTCTGATAACAAAGGGGGATTGAATTCCTTTTCCTTTATCTGATAAGGGAGTCCTAGAAGGTTCCTGAGTTTCCAATGTACTGATGTAACCGAGAGCACTCCAGGGACATGGAGAGAGTGAGTCGTGCACTATAAAAAAATAGATGTCCAATACATTTCTGGTTTACTATGACAGTATGCAATATGTGATGGAAGATAAATTGGGGGATTTATAATGGAGCTGAAGTGAATATCTGCCCCCTATCTGGCTCCTATGCTGTTGTGAAAATACGAGTTCAGATAGATGTCTGAGAATATTATCCTAGTTGAAAGTTCCATCTTTCTCTTGCTATTACTTTTGTGCTTCACATTCAATTTTAGTTAATATATTTACAGAGCACCCATTATGTGCCAGATATGTGCTAGGTGGCTGATGGTACAAAAACAAATAGTCTCAAGGAATTTATAACCTTACTCTATAACAAACATTAAAGAGAGCTCCTTGTTCAAGGTAGACCTTGTATGTAGCTAAATCCAAATCAGGGAGAGCCGAAGCCTCTACATTTGAGCCAATGGGATAGAGAGGGAAAATACAAGGCTCAGCCATATTATGTAGGTCATCAAAGGGCAGACTCCTGGAAGGGATGGACTGGATCTGAAAATCAGCATGACATTTTAAAGCATATCTACTGCTCTCCTAACTGTCCACTATTTTTTTTTTTGGAGGGAGTGGCAAGAGGGGTAGGACTTTATGTCAACTGCTTGTGTAACCAAGAAGTGTAGGGAAGATAATGTTAGCTAGCACTTTGAGGTTTGTAAAGTACCTTATAAATATTATTTCATTTTATCCTTTTATTGTCCTAATTTTCAAATGAAGAAACTGAGGCAGCCAGGTTAAGTAGCTCTCAAAGGATCCTACCACCAGAAGAATGTGAACTCAGATCTTTCTGACTTTATACTAAGTACCAAAGAATCTACTTCAGTATGTAAATTTAGATGAGAATCTTTTTTTTTTCCTTTATTTTATTCCAGTGACAAATTTATGTATGTTTGCCAAGGTTACATGATTCATGTTATCTCCCTTCCTGTTCCCAGAGTTGACAAGCAATTCTACTGGGTTATACATGCATTATCACTCAAAACTTGTTTCCATATTATTCATTTTGTAAGAGTAATTTAAATGGGAATCTTATGCTTATAATAATAATAATACAATAAAATATTTCAAGAACTTGCAATATCATTGGTGTTGATATTCTCTGCATCTAAGCAGAGTTGGTCTACAACCTCTGTAAAATGTAACGAAGGGGCAGCTAGGTGACTCTCAGATGGAGAGCCAGACCTGTTGACAGGAGGTCCTGGGTTCAAATCTGACCTCAGATACTTCCTGACTATGTAACCCTGGGCAGTTATTTAATGACCGACCATTGTCCAGCCTTTACCATTCTTCTGCCTTAGAAACAACATTTAGTATGAATTCTAAGACAAGGCAATGGTTTTTTAAAAAGTTCTATGTGTCAATATGGCCAAAAAATTGACCATCCATTAGCTAACACTGTATTAAATGAAAGTAATAATTATTCCTATTTAAATAGTGGTAAAGTGCTCTTCTATGAAACCCCCTAGGTGAGGAAACTGAGGTTTAAAGCTGTTAGTGACTTTCCAGTATTTAGCACATTGCCTGGCTTTTACTAGTCACTATTAAGTATTTATTGATTGATTCCTCACAGCCAAGAGGCTAATGATAATTGCCACAGATGGTATTTAAACTTGGGTCTTTTGACACCAAATCTAGTCCTCTTTCCTAGGACCCATTGCTTGGGTTAGGAAGTGGGTTGTTGCACAGATGTTTATCTTTTGCCTAAAGATAGAGACCCTTGAGTATTTCTAAATAGGGAAAATGGGGAGTAGGAGGGATTAGGAAGACAGAAGGCCACATACAATCTGGCCAGTAGCCAATCAATTCATTGAGCCTACAAATACTCCTTTGCAGGGTGCCAGGCTAGAACAGAGTAAAGAAAAGGATAGAGATGGGAGGTTAGCCTCTAACCAATAGGAGATGCTGTTATGAGGAATGCAAGGGATTGCACTTAGTAGGAATATTATGGAAAATCTCAGAGTCACTGAGGCAGTGGCTGACCAGGGGTCAGTTGTCCTGAGAGCCAGGCCCCATGATCATCTAGTCTCCAGGAGGATAATCCTGGGGGAAAGCAGACAATTTAGTAGAGTCATAGGTTAGGGATGGGGATTCCTTGTTTAGGAGCTGGATTCAGATTGATTTCACAAGAAGATTTGTTCAGGAAACTGAATATAGTTTTAATTTTTTCAACAAATGAAAAGACCACCTGTGTATTACATCTGTGAAAGGGGCTCAGCTCTCACTTTAGATGCCGGCATCTAGTCATAAAGGAATAGCAAGAAGGTCCCTTAGTAACCCCTTTCTCCAACATCCTGTCTCAAATGTGTTAATTAAATTTGCAGATGACACTCAATTAGGCTGTGCTATAAGTGCCAATAAAACAAAAGTTAAAGGATTTTTTTTTAAGTTTAGAAATATAGGAAAGAAAATGATACCGAACTTGGGAAAAAATATACGTGGAAGCATCTTGGGGAAAATAATCATTAAGGCAAATTTTCATTGGGAGGGCAACACCTGGAAAAGAGTAATGGTGAAAAAGGCCCTCTGGGTGCTGCTAAGCAGCAAATTAGATACATGTCTGCAGCAGAATCTTGCAAGAAATTATGACTGCAACAGACCAGCCCCATGTCACAAAGTATGGAGATGACTGCCCTCTCTGCGGAGTCCTAGGGAGACAGCACCTGGAATACTGTGTTCCATTTTGGACACCTCATTACCAGAAAAAGCACAGATAAACAGGAGGGAATTTAGAGAAAAGTAACCAGAACAATTAAAAGCATTGGTTGACGTGGTTCAACCAAATAAAAGCAAAACAAGGAAGGCAGTCAGAGGTGGAAAAAGGATAGTTCTCATTTAGGTCATAAATAGGGAAGGAAATGGAAAGAGTATTTTTGTTTGTGGTTTTTAAAAGTCTTCTCTCCACTCCAGCACCTGCATGGCTGACAGGGCAATTAGAAAGAGCTGCTTTCCATCCATTATCTCAGTTGATTATCCCAGTAGCCCTGTGAGGTCTTGTAGCCCAGGGACTATTATCCCCATGTTAAATATAAGGAAATGAAAGCTTAGGTTAAATGACTTCCCCAAGGTCACAGAGATAGTACGTATAGGAGTCAAGACTTGAATCCATAACTGGAAAATAGAAACTTTGGCACCTGGGGCAAAGTTAGTTGATGGAGAGAGAAGGGGTAGATTAGAAACAGTGGTGATGGAAACCGCAAAGGTTTCGGAAATGAATGGAAAGGAAGTTGGTAAAACTGGTTCCTGGATGTTCAAAGGAGATATGGTCCAAGTAGATAAGAAAACCATGAGCCAGGAACTTGAGAAGAAGGATGATAACCAGGAAATCCAGAGAAAATAGCAAAGATGTGGACAGAATGGAATGAACTTTAAGGAAGAAGAGGAGACTGTTGAATGATAGTGGCAAAAGGAGGCTCTGAAAGAGCTTATTGCATAAGTGTAAGAGAAGGAACTGCCTTGGGGAGAGTTCGAAGATATAGTGGCATTTAAGAAAAAGCTAGTTAGAGGAAGAGATCATAGATCTAGGGACTCTGAAGCCCTATAGTCCAATTCTCCAAGTCATTAAACCATTTTACAGATGAGAAAACTGAAGCCCAGCAGGTGACTTGACCAAAGTGACACAGGAAGGAAGCTTCAGAGGTGGGATTCCCAAAGCAAGGTCCTCTGGAATCAAGCTGAATTTGTTGACATTTGAGGTTGGACCAGAGGATACAGTGGAAGAGACATATAAGAAGATTTAAAGAGGAATTGACTGCTGAAGGGATGGGGGGAGAGAGAATCTTCACTATCATCACTTTTCCATTGCTGTCCATCGCTTCCTCACGGTGGCAGATACCAGAAGAAGCCTGTCCTAGTAAGAAGGCAGGACCTAGGAGAAGGGTGTGATGGCCATGGAACTCTGAGGGATGGCAGCCCAGGGCTGGCTAAGGGAACAGTTTGAAGCTAGCTGGGGGGAGAAGCCCATACCCAACTCCAGATGTCAGCAATTGGGACAAAGCCCCTGCTACTTTTTGCTTGTTCTGGCTCTGCCTGAACCCAAGACTCAGTATCTAATTCCCCGCCGCCCCCCCCCACTTCATCATGCAAAAAGAGTTCTTTTTTGGTTTTATTTTCTTTCATTTTGGGGTATGGGGGTGTCATGAAGCAGCTTTACTGCTTGGATATCTATGTTACCACCCCTGGAGCTTAAGGATGGATTCATTAGAAAAAATTATTGGTAGCCCTAGAGATGGGAGGTCCTAGGTTCAAATCTGGTCTCAGACACTTCCCAGCTGTGTGACCCTGGGCAAGTCACTTGACCCCCATTGCCTAGCCCTTACCACTCTTCTGCCTTGGAGCCAATACACAGTATTGACTCCAGGACGGAAGGTAAGGGTTTTTAATAAAAAAAAAGAAAAAATTATTGGGGAGCAGCTGGGTGGCTCAGTGAATTGAGAGCCAGGTCTAGAGATGGGAGGTCCTAGGTTCAAATCTGCTCTCAGGTACTTCCCAGCTGTGTGACCCTGGGCAAGTCATTTAACTCCCTTTGCCTAGTCCTTACTGCTCTTCTGTCTTGGAATCAATACATGGTATTGATTCTAAGGTGGAAGGTAAGGGTTTTAGAAAAAATTAATAGCTTTAATAACATAATTTTTAAAAAGTTTTTAAAAAGATGAACAGTCTGAATGCAGAATGAGACATCCCATTCTTCATTTTATTCCCTTCATGAATTTCACAACATGACAAGCAAGGAAATATATATTATATGATAATATATGCACAATCTACATATTACTTGCCTTCTTGAGGTGGGGAGAGGGTGTGAGGGAGAGGAAAAGAGAATGAGAGATTTTGGGACAGAGTTAATGTGAGAATTTATTTATCTTAGATAAGCGTATTTATTATAATTTATTACATATAAGAAATAATATTGTTATATTACATATGTTATGCTATATATAAAACTATATAAACAAATGGTAATTCCTCCAAAATAAATACAGCATAAATATAAGGAAGGATCTAAATCCAAGGGACAATTTAGAAAGAAGTAAGGCGGTGCTGTACTCAGAGCAAGATAGAGCTGGGTGTGAATCCTACCTTAGACACATAGTGTCAGCCTAGGTGAGTCTAATCCAAAAATCTAGCAAGCCTTTCTTATACACCTGCTGAGTATAAGACACTATGTTATGTACTAGGGATACAAAGGCAAAAAGGAAAAAATTATCCCTAGCATCAAGGAGCTTACATTCTCCTGGAGAGATAGAGCATGAGATCAGATAAGTTTATATATAACATATATACTATATTTACAAACTCATCTGATTTATGTAACCTATATTATCTGAGCTCATGATTTATATATTTAAAATATGTATATTCATTTATATGTAGATCTCTCTCCCTCTCTTCCCCTTCTCCATCTGTCTGTCTCTCTCTGTCTCTGACTCTGTCTGTCTATCTCTAAATCTCTTTGGCCTCCTCCTCAAATAATTTCATTTATTCATTATTTATTTATATTTCATTTTAGAATTAATTTAATTATCTAATTATTTACATTATATTACATAATTCTATATCAATAATAATAATAATTAATCTTATATGAATTATATATATAATTATTTGAAGAGGATGTCAAGGAGACTAGTAGAGTACCAAGTCCAAACAGAGGGTTCTGGTGGTTATGTCACTCTGCTTCCCTCACGGACCCCTCCATACCTCCCATATATCCCATAGATGTGCCCATATATATGTGGCCCATACTACCAGGAGAGAACATTTTGAGCTGATACTTGGATGTGTTCTCAAATGCTCCATTTGGGTCTAGGCCTTGCTCCCTTATCAAGTAGTAAGACCTGGGCTCCCAAAGCTAATGATGTCAGTTCAAAAGGATGCAGCAATGGCGGAATTCACATCTGGACCCTACACACACTGCCTACGGCTCCTCTTACTTCTCTCTCAGTTCTGACCTGGGCAACCATCTCTTCTTATCTCTTCAAAGATCAGTGCCTCCATTCACCACTGTCTCTCTCCAAGCCTCAGTTTCCCCATATGTGAAATAAGTGTATTAGACCTCATGACTTCTAAGGTTCCTTTTAGCTCTGACACTTGCCAGATCCCTCGTCAGGGACATTGCCTGGACTTTGAGCTCCCACCCCTCCTTTTGTCCCCAGCTCCCTCTTCCTTCTGCTCCAGGAGGGTTCCAGCTCCATTCTTACCTTCCATTCCCAGGCCCACTTGGTGGAAGTCTTGGTCAGTCAATCAACAACCATTTATCAAGTACTATGTGCCAGGCTCACTATGCTGGGGCAAAGAGGGGCAGAAAACAAGCCCTGCCCTTAAGCAACTTATATTCTAACAGGGGAGGAAGGTGTGTAAATCACTAGATACATACGACCTGTATAAAGAGTATATGGCAGGGGCAACTGGGTGGCTCAGTGGATGGAGAGCCAGGTCTGGAGTTGGGGTGTCCTGGGTTCAAATGTGACCTCAGACACTTCCTAGTTGTGTGACCCTGGACAAGTCACTTAACCCTCAGTGCCTAGCCCTTACTGCTCGTCTGTCTTGAAATCCGTACTTAGTATTGATGCTAAGACAGAAGGTAAGAGTTTAAAAAAAAAGAGTAGATGGCAGACATTCCTGGAGATGAAGGTCCTAGCAGCTTGGGGACAGGAGAGGGGATTGTCAAAGGCTTTTTAGCAGAAGATGCACTCTGCGCTGAGTCTTTCAGGAAGCCCTGAAACTAAAAGACAGTGAGCAGAACCCAGTAACAGCAATAATGTAGGATGATCAACTGTGAATAAATTAACTATTCTCAGCGACACAAGGATCCAAGACAACTCCAGGAGACTTACAGCAAAAAAGGCTATCCACCAGAGAAGGAGCAGAGTCTGGATGCAGATTGAAACATACCATTCTTGATTTTATTTCCTCCATGAGTGTTTCTCTAGTGTAAGCAATATGTGGCTTGTTTCATAACATGACGAACATGGAAATATGTATTGCGCGATAGCACATCTATAACCTATATCCTACTATCCACCACCTGGAGGAGGGAGAGAACATGGATTGCAAGATGTCAGAAAATAATGATTAAAAATTGTATCTCCATGTAATCTGGAAAAAAAATATTTTAAACATTTTCAAAGAAACTGAAAGGTAGAGGTGAAGAAGCAGAGAATTGCAGGTGTGGGGTAGAGCCAGGACAAAGGCAGGAGGTGGGAAGTGGGGTGGTATGTAGAAGGAAGGGCAGTAACGCCAGTGTAGGTGGATTGATGGCTACAAGGAGAGGGGAGAAAAGCATAAAACTGGATAGGTAGGAAGGGGCTAACCCGTAAAGAGTTTTAAAAGCCCAAACCAAAATTTTATATTTGGTTCTGATGGGAATAGGGAGAAAATGGAGTTTATCAAAGTTGAAAGGGAGATGACATGGTCAGAACTGTGCTTTAGAGAAATCCCCTTGGCAGATGAATGTCTGGAATGGGGAGAGATTGAAGCAGGTAGACCCGTCAGAAGGTTATTATTCCAGACAGCATCCAGGAAGATGATAATAAAATTAAAGGAGAGGGTTGGCAGTGCTTCCTTATTTGTAAAAGTGGGGACATAATTGGTGTAGTGAATGAAGCACCAGGCTTGGAGCCAGGAAAACTCATCTTCCCGAGTGAGTTTAAATCTGGCCTCAGAAATTTACTAGCTATATGACCCTGGGCAAGTCACTTAACTTGTGACCTCAGTTTCCTCATCTGCAAAATGAGCTGGAGAAGGAAATGGCAAACCACTCCAGTGTCTGCCAAGAAAGCCCCAAATGGGATCATGAAGAATCAGATACAATTGAAACAAGTGAACAACACAACAAGAAAAGGGCAAAAATAATATTGCCCTTCATATCTCACAGGGTTATTAATAAGGAAGGTCCTTTGCAATCTATGCAAGAGTACAGAAATCTAAACTCTCCATAGGACTTTGCATCTCTCTGTGTTTTGCATTTCCCTGGTATCGTACTTGTGTGTCTGCCTTAACTCCCAGTAGCTTTGCCAAGGAAACCAACCCCAAATGGTGTCATGAAGAGTCCAATGTGACTGAAACAACTGAACAACAACCAAAGCCCCTGCCTCACAGGGTGGTTGTGGGAATCAAATAGAATGGTATATGTAAAGTGCTTTAGACAAACCATGGAGGGCCATATAAATATGATCTAGTGTTTCGGATTATTTCCTCAATCCTGCCCTTCTTCCTAGCTTACCTGATTCTGGCATGACCACTAGCATCTTTTCACAGCTCTCCTCTCCTGTTCACTCTCCCTGACCACTCTTCTCCCATCCCAAGTTTGCGAGGTCTTCTGGTTTCTGCCTTCAAAATCTCTTACATCATTCCCTGTCCTTCTTCCTACTCACTGGGTAGTTAATGCTTTCATAATCTTTCCTTTGTACTATTTCAGTGCTTTTGTAATTCAGGGGTTC